>NW_026596109.1:24526371-24562160 GCF_907164565.1 Psammomys obesus | reverse complement strand
GAAAGAAAGAAAGAAAGAAAGAAAGAAAGAAAGAAAGAAAGAAAGAAGAGAAAGCGATAAAGGAAGAGAAACAAAGAAAGAGAAAGAAAGAAAGAGAAAGAGAGAAAGAAAGACAGAGAAAAAGAGAGAGAAAGAGAGAAAGAAAAACAGAAAGAAAGAGAGAAAGAAAGAGAACGAGAGAGAAAGAGAGAAAGAGAAAGAGAGAAAGAGAAAGAGAAAAAAGAAAGACAGAGAGAAAAAAAGAAAAAAGAGAGATTAAGAGAGAAAGAGAAAGAAAGAAAAAGAAAGAAAGAAAAAGAGAGAGAAAGAAAGAGAACAAAAGAGAGAGAAAGAGAGAAAGGAAGAAACAGAGAGAAAGAGAGAAAGAAAAAGACAGAGAGAAAAAAGAGAAAGAAAGAGACAGAAAGAAAGACAGAGAAAGCGAGAGAAAGAAAGAGAAAAAGGAAGAAACAGAGAAAGAGAAAGAAAAATAGAAAGAAAAAGAAGGAAAGAAAGAGAGAAAGAAAGAAAGAAAGAAAGAAAGAAAGAAAAAGAAAGAAAGAAAGAAAGAAAGAAAGAAAGAAAGAAAGAAAGAAAGAAAGAAAGAAAAAGAAAAAGGGTGCAGTACTGATCTCACTCTACTTGGGAGACCTCTGGGAGGTAATTAAAGTTAAATGAGGCCTTTATGAGAAAGACCCTAACCCTGACCCTGACCCTAACCCTAACCCCACCCTAACCCTAACCCCACCCTAACCCTAACCCAACCCTAACCCCTGACCCTGACCCTAACCTAACCCTGACCCTAACCCCCTAACCCTGACCCTAACAACCCTAATCCTGACCTAACCTTGACCCTGACCCTGACCCTAACCCTCTCACCCTAACCCTCTAACCCTAACCCCCAACCCCAATCCTAACCCCAATCTGAACCCGAACCTGAACCCCAACCCCAACCCCTACCCCTAACCCTAACCCACACATGCAGAAAGGTCACCTCCTGGTTGTTCTCTTAAGACTCCAAAGTCCACCTTGCCCTCTTCCGGTCCTGCTATTCCGGCCCGTTAGGAGCAGTGCTTCCCTTGCAGCATCCTTTTCTGATTTCACCTTAGTTTTGCACCCAGGGCCTTGTGAATGTAAAGCACATTCTTCTTCGAGCTAGCTATGTACCTCCAACCCATTCTGACTTCATTTTAGCATCACACCCCCAGAGCTTTGTATTATGATTGTTTTGTTTTCGAGATACAGCCTCAGACTAGCCCCAGCTGGCCTTTCCCTCACATCCATCCTCCTGCCTCAGCCTTGCTCAGTGTTGGGATTACAGGTGGGAGCCGCCACAGCTGGCCAACATGAATGGAACTTCAGCTGGGCTGGAGATTGAATGTAGGGCTGCGTGCTTCCCAAACAAGAGTCTTAAGTGGTTACGGATCCAGTCCAAGCACTAAATTCAAGAATTCTAAATTAAATAAGTATCTGCCTCAATTCTTACAAAAACTGCCAAAATAAACTATCCTAAGTGAGGCGGGAAAGCACAAGGCATAGTTTAGCAACGTTGGACTCCACTTGGCTTGGGGTATGTGCAAGCTGCTTCTTCTTCTTCTTTTGTGGTACATATATAAAATGCAATTTTATTCGGCTTTAATGGAAAATAAAATCATAAAGAAAATAAATGGAGCTGGAGAACTTGCCACTGAGGAAGGTGTCTCAGGCTCAGACAGCTAAACAGCACATCTTCTCTAACATATGTGTAACCTAACTTTTTTTTCTCACGTTTTTTTAATAATTTTAATATTTTTATATTAATCACAGGTTATTTACTTTGTATCCCAACCGGAGCCCCCTCCCTCATGCACAAGCTTCTTCAACCTGTTAGCCAACGGAGAGCCCCACCCACATCAAGCTCCCCATATACCACCCTCTGAGCACTAGAGTACATTTCTCCTCCTGTTAACAACCACTAGCTTTGACACATTCTATCTAAATATATACCCAGTACATCTGGGTATGAGAGTAGGAGGGCCAGTGTGACCTGAGCTTGTTTGGGGTTTAAGCACAATGAGGCAAGCTGTGTCCTCTAAGTGAATTTAGGGAGAATCTTTTTTTTCATTTTTTTTAAAGATTTATTTATTATTTAGTTTTCTTTCTGCAGGTTAGAAGAGGGCACCAGATCTCATTATAGATGGTTATGAGCCACCATGTATGTGCTGGGAATTGAACTCAGGACCTTTTGAAGAGCAGCCAGTGCTCTTAACCTCTGAGCCATCTCTCCAGCCCTCTTTAGGGAGAATCTTATTTACCATTTTATGCCTTTGCATAATTGGACACTCAGGATTTAAATTAGTATTGTGGAGCCATCCCTTGGAATGTCTAGATGCTGCTGAACACTAAGCCAGGAGGGAGGGAACAGTCTGGAGTGGGTGGGCTCTGCAGGATTCCAGTCCAGCTTGCGGTGCTTCGGGAGAAGGTCTTCTCTGAGGATTTGTGCATTATAGCTCTTTTAGATCAGTAGATTATTTTAACGCTTTTGAGAGATCTCAAAAGCATTACATCTCAGTTAAAATAGCCACTCTCAATCTTCAGTGAAATAGCTTGTGCTCCTTTATTGGTGAAATAGCTTAAGTTCTTGGGAAGTAGGGAGGGTTTTGGGGGTGAAAACCTTCTACTGTTTGGGGCTGATGCTGTTTATTCTCTATTTGCATCCAGGTGCTCGCCTTGTGACTACCTGTGACCATGGAGTTGGGGGCACCAGATTATGAGCTCCCAGGAAGGCACAGAAACAGGAAAGGAGCTGCCCCACTCCTGCCGATCTCAGGATGATGTTTTACATTTTGAGATTTCCAGGGTTTAAACATGTTCTATCTCAACACTTCCATGCCAGTTCCTCTGGTGGCACAGTCCACATGCCCCACAAGGTACCTTAGGGAAGGGACATGAATGGTAGAGAAAGTTATGACTTAATCTGTTAAGGTAGAAAACTACCCACAGTATGTGCCTTCACAACCAAAGTTCTCTTGGGCCCAAAAAAGGAAGCCCCAAGCATTTGGGGAGCAGAGTACTTTCTCATGCATGTGTCCCCCCACTCTACTCAGTGCACCCTGATCTATGCTTTGAATAGGGTTCCTGTATACTTTGCAAATCTGTGAGCACTTGTATCAATCCTTTAAGACAGCAAGAACCCGCAAACAGCCATTATGGGATCATGTGTATTATACACGAATTATTTTTCAGTATTTGGAGCATCAGAGGACTGAGTGGAGTACAGTCGATAGACTGCTTACCTAGAATACACCAAGCCCTAGACTCAGTCCCTTAGCACTGTATAAAATAATTAGGCATGGAGGCACTTGCCTGTGATCACAGCCCTAGGGACATAAAGGCAAGATGATCAGAAGTTCAAGATTATCCTCAGCTACTTGGTGAGTCTGAGACAAATATAGATTACTGACTATTGCTGTGACAGGTCTGACCACACTGTTTGTTGGAGAAATATAGAAGGATTTGGGACCCTGGGCTAGAATAGTGGTTGAACACTATAAGTAGGGCTTAAAGGACCATCCTAGCAGGAACAGTACTGCCAAGGGAAATGTGAGCTATGAAGGCACAGCTCAAGAGGCTTCAGAAGGAAACTATATCTATCTATCTATCTATCTATCTATCTATCTATCTATCTATCTATCTATCTATCTATCTATCTATCTAATCTATCTATGTGTAGTCCAGGATGCCTTGGCAGTATTTTCCAGCTCCAGCAGACAGCAAAATGCAGCAGCTTTAGCCACATGGTTCTGGATTTAAGGATCCAGGAGGAAAGCTGTGGAAACTCCCTCTGTGGTTGAAAGCAGCTGAAGCCAGGTGTGTGACAGGGGAGTCGCTGCACACAGGCCCAGAGGCTACATCAACATGTGTAAGTGAAGCCTGGATTGTGTCAGAACCCAAGATGTTGGAGATGCCAAAACCATGGGATATCTGTGAAGGAGAGCTGCAGAAAGGGTATGGAACCAGCTCATGAGAGAAAAATAGGTATGCAGTCAGCAAAGCTGGAAGGGAAGAGCCATCTAACAAGCCTTTTAACATCAGACATGGAGCTGAAGAAATGAGTTTGCTTGATTGGGTTTTGTTCTTGATCTGGTCCAGAATTCCTATGCCTCCTTTCCTCCGTTTTGGAATGGTAATGTATATTCTGCATCATTATATGTTAGAAGCATGTGATCTGCTTTTTTATTTTGTTCTTAGGTGATAGAGAACGAATATTCCTGCCATTCTGTAGTTGGGAGATTGCCTTGGGTCTCCCAAGAGACTCTGAATTTTAGACTTTTATATTGTTGAGACTGATGGAGTATGGGGACTTTTGAAGTTCGACTGAATGCATTTTGCATTATGATATGACCACAACCCTATGGAGGCCAGGGAGTGGATTATGGTGATTTGAATGAGAATGCGGCACATACACCGAATAGTTGGATGCTTGGGCACCAACTAGTGGCATTGTTGGGAAGGATAAGATGTGGACTTTGAGGTCATTTGGGCTTTGAGTTTCAAAACCCCACAGCAGGCCATTTCTCTCTGCCTGCCAGTGGATCAGGATGTAAGTTCTCAGCTCCATGCCTGCCTGCTGCCACAGCTCCTGCCATGATGCTCCGGGACCAACCCTCTGAAACTATAAGCAAGGCCCTGATTAAATGCTTCCTTTTATAAGTGTCTTTTTATGGTGTCTCTAGAATGCTAAGACAGAGACTTTGTCTTAAAAATAATTTAATTAAAATTAGCAAAGTTAATAAGCTCAAGCATACAGCAAAGTTTATGGGTGGAGGAAAAAATGAAGAGTACAAAGGTATTCATTCACTCCATCAATGGTGACACTACAAAACGGCAGGAATACTCTTTCTCTATCACTTTGGGACAACAGATACCACCACATTATTCTGGCAACTCAACAGACTAGGTAACACACCAGATGCAACCCTCAAGATGCCCTGAGGGATGTTGGCCATGGAAGGACAATGAAACTTAAGTATATAATATATAGAAAAGACAACACTGATACCCATTCTCTAGCTCTCATTCTCAATGTAAAGACAAGAAAAGGCCACTTAGTTTTCCTCCTGCTTTACTTTGTCAAAAACAATGTACCTACGCAAGAGAGACAATTTAGTGGCTAAGAGCAATGACTGCTCTTTGAGAGGACCAGGGTTCAATTCCCAGGATCCATGTGGTAGGTAACTCTAGTCTCAGGCCTCAGGCCTATACACATTGTGTATACAAGCAGGCAAAATACCCATACATATAAAATGAAAATAAAGAGAAACAAAACAAAACAAAACAAAACATGCCTAAGAATCTTCCTGCAGATCAAGCTACAGTGTTCATACAGGGACACATGACATACAAGTTTATCTAGAACTGATTCTAAAAAGTACTCTTTAATCTCCTGGGAAACAGTCTCTCAGAAGAAAATAAAACACATTCTAAGGTAGTTCTAATTCACTCTCTTGTGTCTAAAACCCTTCCAGAAGGGCTGGGTGTAGTGGTGCACACTTTTAATCCCAGCACTCCAGAAGCAGAGGCAGGCAGATCTCTGTGACTTTGAGGACAACCTGATCTACACAGCTAGTTCTAGGACAGCTGGGACTACATAGAGAGAGACTGTCTTACACAAATAATTGAGTAAGTAGATAAATCATAATAAAAATAAGTAAATAAAAACCTCAGTAAAAATAAATGAGTTTTGTAAATAACAAACACTAAAATAGAGTTGGGACTGTGGAACACACCTATAAGCCCAGCTCTTGGAAGGTAGAGGCAAGAAGATCAAGAGTTCAAGTACTCCTTGGCTACATGGCTAGTTCTAGATCACCCTGGGCTATGGCACTCTGTCTCAACCCTCCACCCCACGTAAGGTAAAACACAACAGCAACAGAACACTGAATGACTTTGGACTAACTGGTTTAAAGTTCTAAACCCATCTTGTATAGCAAAACTGAAAGTACAACTAAAAATAATGAAATTAAAGAGAAAAACTAAAAGAAAAAACAGACAAAATTCAAATTACTTTGAAAAATCTGATTTTATTTTCTTAATCAAAAAGAAGTATATCTGTGTTAAATTTAGAATATTTAGCTTTCCACTGATCTCTCCAATACTTGCCAGATAGACACTAACAGTGCTCAGAACTGTGAAAGTTAATACCCAATACCACATTTTCCAGTAAGTCCCCCAAGGCATTGGTGATATTAATTTAAAAATAAAAGAATTTTAATAAGCATTGGAAATCTAAGCGACAACGGGTTTTAAGAGTTAAAAATCAGATCTTTTAAAAAACAGATTCTTTTTTTCATTTTTGAAGGACTCAAACCTAACACCTCCAATAGAATACAGTATGTCCCAGCTCCCAAATTATGAAATTCATTATTTCACCTCAGAATAGGAAAACTATAAAATGGAATTTCTAAATTATTACATATATAAATACATTTTAACAGTCACGTTTGCTAGCAGAATTATGAAATAAAACAAAGTCTACATTCAAGGTACGAATGATAAAAAGTTCTTTCACTGTTTTATTTAAGAGTCCATCCTATTCTTCCTTGTTTTTTACCCCTATATTTAAAACCATGGTCAAAGCCAAGAGTCGATCATTTTCTGCACTTAATAGTCATTGGTACCAGTCCTATATACAGTAGGTGTCCTGCAATGGGCTCAGGACTCCCAAGAGTGGGCTATTTGACAACATGATTTAGGAACGCTTAGGAATTCCAAAGTGACTTGAGTCACGCACCCAACACCGACCAGCCGGCAATGGCGGGCTGTTGTGTGTACTGAGCATGGCCAGCATGCAAACAGACTTCTCCTATTTTTTCAAATTGAGGTAAAACAGGCAAAAAATACTTAATATCACAGAAGCTGCATAATTAACACTAACTTCTTTTTGCTGCTGATTTCACATAAACTAATTTTAAAGTTAACTAAAAAAAATTTCTGATATTAAGCATACAAAAAGGAAAAAAAAAAAGGAAAAAGCTATTCTTTCAAATTCATCATTAGTAAAGACTATTTTGAAATGAAGGAAAATATTTCTCCCAGGATCATCATTTTGAATACTCTGTGATACGACTTTTCATTATTTCATTTTTCAATATTAGAAAGAACTCACACCTGGGTACTACCTGGTATTTTCTGAGATAACAAACAATACCAAGAGGACTCATAAATAGGATTTCCTGACAGGTCTGCAAACATATCCAAAACCATAAATCAGTCTTCCTCCAAGAACAAAAGATGGCTGGGAAGTAGCAGCCAGGACTGGCTTTTAGTACAGACACAAAGTTGACTCCTGGTAAACTTTTCTATTGGTTGTTGCTCTTAAAATTTTAGTGCCAGATCTCATGGAAAAAAAAACAAAAAAGACTGGCAACAAGTCCTAATGTTAACATTAATATAACAACTATAACCTACTGCCAGTAATTATTTCTGTGTATAGTTGTTTTAGTCAAGAAGCACCAGGACCCTAAAAGTACAACTTTCGAGAATGGTACTTGCATCATTACCTCACTGCTTCCAAATTAAACAACAGCATTGGGAGAACACCAGCCCGTAAGCAGTTTTCTAACCGTAATTTGACTCGACAAAAGCATTTTGTTTAAAATGTTCCTTTTTCACTATTGATAGAGTCTAGGAATTATACTCCCAGCTGATAGGTTGACGTAAAGAATAAATGATCCCTAAACCTCATGGTAATGAAACACTAAGCTTGCTTTTTTCTATAGTATGGAAACAGTCCCACACAGACCAAAAGAAGAAAACCTACCAAGTCAAAGTATTGTAAATGAGGTTCATCTTGTGTACCCAGAAGCAGAAAACCTCAAAAGTCACAAGAGAAAGACTACCAATTTGTTCCATCATACAAAAACCAACCCCAAACACCTTAGTTCTGAGCTCAAAATTTCCCTAAGATGTTACTAGGAGATGTTTAGGGCACTTGAAAAGTGGCAGCAGTTAACTGCTGAAAGCTAACACTACAGAAGAAAGGCCCTCAAGGGCTCAGGGCTGCCCACCCATCCCTTACCACCCCCACCCAGAATATGTAAAACCTCCTGTGAAAGTTTTTCTTATGCTAATAAAGACATACCACCTACAGTGCTAAAACTAAAACTAGCAGCATTAGAGAAATAAAGCAAAAATAGGGAGAATATAAGAATGATCTAAATGCCTACATAGAAAGAAACAAAGCAGCAGGGACCCTTTGCCCTCTGGTTATGTTTGTAGAGAACTGGTTGCATTAAACAACCAGACTTACCCACATTAACAAGAATTTAACAATGCTTCCCCAAGACAGAAAACAAAACTTGACCTTTCCTGTCAAAGGGGACAGAGAGGCCTCTTTCAGTCCTGGAGGTGAATGAGTTCAAAGATTGGCAATAAAGAAATTTTTTTTTTTTTTTTTTTGAAAAACAGAAAAAGAAAAAAGCATTTACAGGCGTGATGGAAACAAGCCTGGCATTTTATCGAACAGTCACACCAAGTTTCTCCAGCACACGGACACCCTTTTCTTGGTACTCTTGTCTGGTCATCCAAAAGTTGTCTTTGTCTTTCATGATGTCTGCTAGGACTGCACCACCCAAGAACACCATGTGCTTTCTGCGGGGTGGGTCTTCAATTCGGATCTTAAATTTCTACAGGAGAAAGAGAACAAGAGATCATGTATGCATAATGCTCTATTTCAGGAAGACTTCTGCATATGTACTCTTGAATCTCTCCACAATCTGCAATCCACACACACAACAGGCTGTTACCTCAGACACAGAAACATTCACTAATTCCCAAACGCATGATTAGGAGGCAAGAATCTTAATTCACACCTGTCACCCTGATTTGCAGTAACTTGCACAAACGATCACTATGCTAACAGCCCAAGAACCAGAAGCAAGATTGGAACAGGTTTTCCTTAGTCCCTGAGCAGTGTTCTTCAAGGTCTAACACCACCATAATTCTAGCTCAGTGCAACACAGTAAAACTGATTTTTCTGGTATTGGACTAGGTGAGAAGTATGTTATAAGCTTCCAAAAATTGTGATTCTTTGTACTTTCTGGGAAAACAAAAACGGACCTGGCCATAGTCCATAATCCTGGCCAGCATTTAACTAAAGCTTGCTTCAAATTTGGCTCAAAATAGTGGTATTGGTCTTATTCTCACCCAGTGGGATTAACAGCTTCCCTCAATATACTGATTCAAGGTATGTAAACCAAAGAAACTTCCCTCTTCAAGTTGCTTTTGATCACGATGTTTTATCATACCACAGTAGCCCTTAGACAGGACTGAACTCAAGATTCATCCACACCTATGATGTGGACTACAGCTCAGCTCCACCCCAGACCTCCAGTTCCTTATATACAAAACTGACAGTCTACTGTCTTAAATTCAAGTGAAATGTATTCAAAACAAGCAAGGCTGGATATGTTTGTTATAGATTGCATTGATCCATTTTCTTTCTTCTTTTCTCTCTCTCTCTCTCTCTCTCTTTTTTTTTTTTTTTGGTTTGTTTTCAAAACAGGATCTCACTATATAGCTCTGGCTGTCCTGGAACTCACTACGCAGACCAGGCTGGCCTCAAACTGCCTGACTCATCTCCCAAGTGCTGAGATTAAAGGAGTGTACCACTACACCCACCCAGCTGCTACTGTCCATTTTCAATACAAGGTATATTTAAAGTTCATCAGCGTTACAGATAAGTGAATGAAAAAAAAAGGAAGGAAAGGGCATGACTGGTCCCTGGTTTTAGCACCAGAAGAATGAGAAAGAAACATAAAAATGGAAGGACATGACTGCTCCTAGGTCTCCTCCTAGTGGAGGAGAAGGTTTATTGTACATAAAAAGGAGAGTACAGTAAGAGGCAGGAACATCTGGGAGAGTCCACAGTGGACATGATCCTGGGATGGGCCATGTGAGAAGAGAGGGGGAGGGCCAGACCAAGAGGTCAGAAGGGTAAAGGCTAGAAGAAAGAATCAGGTAACCAAAATACTGCACTATATAAAGAAGGGCAGCTGGGGGAAGGGCAGGCCAGCCCCTATGTTGAAGAAGTTTAGGGTAGGGGCAGGGCATGCTAGCCATCAGAAGGATGCTGAGAGAACCTGGCAGCAGGTCCACTCTGATATGTTAACTAGGCATCTTAGCCAGTTTGTTCCGGGTTTGAGACCTAACAAGCAGGAGGGCTAGATTCCTCTCTTCCTTAGCTAGCACTGGGTACTTGCTTGTCTATATGTATCTCTATATATGACTAATCACCCTCAGAAAAAAAGGGGGCAGTCTCAAACTCCAAATTATTCATTAGATAAGACTGTGTGTCCTAAACCAATGAGATGGGGAGTCTGGGACGACAACAAGCCACAGCCTATGGGAGAAGAGAACAGGAGTGCCACCTACACGGTGGTGCACTCTGGGAAGCAGAGGGAGGCAGATCTCTGTGAGTTGGAGGCCAGCCTGGTCTACGAAGTAAGTCCAGGAAACTTGGGGGAGGCGGGAAGAGGAGGTGAGAACGGACCTGTAGGATCCCTTATTACCAAAATCCTTTGACTCCTGTTGGCCATGTAGAGCTTTACTCCCATTCACAAAGCTTTACTACTAAACCATTAACACTGTACAGAAGTGCAGCTGCTGACAAAGGAACCTGAACATTCTTGAGATGCTCTGACATTACCCACAGGACAAGCAGAATGAATCTTCAGGTCCAAGGCGCTTAGAGTCTGCAGTGTATCAAGCTCCAGCCTGAATATTATGTGTGTGTAGCTGTATATGGGTATGTGTATGTAACTGCAGTACCCACAAAGAGTACTCAAAAGGGGGGGTCTAATCCCCTACAGTTGTTAAAAGCCTGATAAGGGTGTTGAGTTTTGGCTGCAAGTACTTTTGTCACCATGTACATGCCTGGCTCACTGCAGTCAGAAGAGGGCACTGGATCCCCTGGAACTTGAGTTACGGATGGTTGTGAGCTGAACCTGGCTCTTCCGCAAGAGCAGCAAGTGCTCTTAACCACTGAGCCATCTCTCCAGCCCTCTTCCTTCCATTTCATTTTATTATCCTCAGTGACTTTTTTCTCTCCTCCTTTACCTGGCAAAGTATCAACTCAGGTAATCAAGTCTGAACCTGCTTTTAAGCAGCTCAGCACACAGTACAGAAGTTCAATACCTTGCTTTAAATGTGGCACCAACCTCACCTGGGCCTTCATGCTGTTTTAGGACATTTTCCCACTTTCCACTCACTCTCGAAGATGATTACTTTAGCCCAACTCCATTTTTAAGCCACTACCAGCTCTTTTCCCCCTCATAACTTCCTGTCTTACCCTTCTTGGCTCCTTCTCCAACGCACAGGGCTTACGGATTCTTTTATGGCTGAGTCAGATCATATCGTTTTTCTGTTCGGAACCCTCAAGATCTTTCATCTTCACCATAACTGACCTGTCTGCTCGTTAGCTTTCTGACCGAATTTCTACCCTCTCTAGCTTACTCTGCTCCAGCCACACAGAGACATTTCTGCCAACTCATCTTTTTGCATTATTTCTGACTAGAAATGCTAACTTCCTAACTTGACACAGGTCTCTGATCCAAAGGCACTTCATGAGAGGCCTTTTCTGATCAGGCATGAAAAGGGCACACGCCCTTACCAACAACAACCATTGTCTTTCTCCGAATCTTCCTTTCCTTTTCTCTATACTATTATTACCACCAGTAAGTTACTTAAACTCACAGCAGCAATTTTTATTGTTTAGCCATGTTTTGTTTCCATGGTCTAAATCAGTTTTGGCACAGTGCTAGATGTTTCCTGGGCTTAGGGTGTGGCTCAGTGCTAGTGTTTGCCTAGTGTGTGTAACCTGGGTCCAAACCCTAGCACTTCAAACCTGAAAAGGAAGGGGAAATCAGAGCGTGTAAAACCAGGTTCAGTGCGTTTACCAGAATATACTGCTAGGAAGACTCCTTACCTCAAAAAAGTTTGTATAAATAAATGATCACCAGAGATAGATTTTAAATTCTCTATATAATTTAATGAAATGAGGAATGTGAGTGAAATACTGAGAAAGCCCAATAACATCAGTCCTCTGAAATGTGTAATCTTATCATCTAAAAAAGCAGGTAACAAACCCAAAGAATAAAGCCATTATTAAAGGACTCTTGGTTGCATCCATTCTCTAGACACCATATTACACAGTCCACAGATGGGAAAAGAACCACCAGCAATTACATTCTAGTACATGGCAACAATTACCAATAAAATCTATTTAAAGAGCTGTGATAATTCTGGAAACACAAACATGCCTGAGGAGTTAAGACATACAACAAAGTATGTCTTAACTTTAATTCCAGTGCTCAGGGAGGCAGAGGCAGGCTGTGAGTTCAAGGCCAGCCTGGTCTACAAAGGGAGTGCAGTACAGTGAAAGCTACAAAGAGAAACCCTGTCTAGAAAAACCTAAACAACCAACCAAACCAAACAAAACAAAGACAAACAACAAGTAGACAGAAAAAATAGTCTAAAACCAGAATTCTGAAAGGCTGTAAGTAAAGGCTGATTACATATTCAAAAAGTTAAAACCAAAGCCAAGTTTGATGGTATACATCTGTAATCCTAACACTTAGTAGGCAGAGGCACGTGGTTCTCTTTAAGTTCAAGGCCAGTATGGTCAATATAGTAAGGCAGCCAGGCCTACATAGTATGAGTTTGTTTCCAGAAAGATAAAAAGGGGAGGGGATCAGGCAGACAAAAAGACCAAAGCAAAAAGCCCCCAAAGCAGGACATCTCCTTTCCCCTCTCTCCACAGCAGAGCAGGTTCTCCTCATGCACTTGCACACAGTGTACGAGCCCAGGCTGCTCACTATAGATCATCAAGGGCACTGGACTCAGTGACCTGCATTCTTTCAATAGAGCGGTAACCTGATAGGAGCACTACCCCAGGACAATTTCCATTGAACCCTGCAAGTCTTCAAGAGCCTAACTGCACAGACATCTGCTTCAAGACTTCTTGCCCCCCTCTAGTGGTTGTCAAGATCCATAAGCTACTTTATAGGGTTTTAAAACAATAATTAGTTACTATAGATACTTACAGAAAGTTTTTCCACATCTCCTTTTAGAACTCGTTCTAAGTAAAGCTGTTTAAGCTCTCGTTCCAACCTTGATGGCAGGCCAGGATACATGGTAGAGCCTCCAGAAAGCACAATGTGCTTGTAAAATTCAGATCTAGGAAGACAGTGAATATTTGCATGAAAACGGTACCTTATTTTTAATTATATTTTTATTTTTGGGCTAGGGCTGTAGCTCAGCAGAACATTTGCCTGGCAGGCATGAAGCCCTGGGTTCTAACCCAGTACTATATATGCCAGGTACACTATGAAGTGGAGGGAGAAGAATAGAAAAGCGTAAGTCTCTGCTGGATGAGACTGTCACAAATGACAGCAGCAACAAATAAGATGTGTCAATACCCTGCTGACATAAGGGAGTGGAAGGACATAAAAGCTAAACACTCCAATCATCAAGAAATGTAAATCAAATGGCAATGAGTGATCTTTGTACACCTGTTAGAACAAAAAAGGGCAGATGTACAGAAAGGGAAGCCTTGTACACTGACAGATAAATTCAACAAATCACAGCCTCCAACCCACCCAGGGTCACATAATTCAATGTGGGGGTAGTGAAATACTTGACAACAGTAAAAGGTTCCCTAACGTGCAACAGTTAAACCCTAATTAAAAAACAAATGTACAATCAATCTAAGGTTGGTGGTGGCAGTTTCCTCACCCACATTTCCTCATGCAACTTCACTGTGGTCTGTGTTCTGAACTCACTGTCTACCTTCCAATGCAAATGTAGCCATGCCATGCAGCATTTGGGCTCAAATTTGAGACCATGGTATGTTAGAAAACTGGGCATTTTTATTGCACATACAGCTTTCTCTTCTTACAAAAACATTACAGAAAGCAAATACGGTATTTTTTCTACCATCACTTCTTGGCATACTAAATATGACATCAGTATATTTTTTAATTATATTGGACTAGAATGCTTGATTTTAAAAACTGATGTTATGCCAGGCTGTGGTGGGATATACCTTTAATCCCAGCACTTGGGAGGCAGAGGCAGGTAGACATAAGTTCAAGACCAGCCTGGTCCACAGAGAAAGAGCCAGGACATCCAAGGCTACACAGAGAAACCCTGTCTTGAAAAACAAAATTTAAAACTTGAATTTCTAACTTTTGAGTTGCATTAAAAAAAATCATTAAGTGAATTCTGACTTGAGATTAGCTCAGATTCTCTAATAATTTCTGAAATGGCATTAAACATACTTTTGCCATTTTGTTCTGTTGTTTTTTTTTTTTTTTTGTAGTACTGAGAACTGAAGCTAATGTCTCACATACACTGGATAAGTATTCTTCCTGAGATATATTCTCTCAGCTCTGCTGTGTTTATGAGTCAAAATCTCACTATGTAGCCTTAGTTGGCTTGAAACTTGCTATGTATGGCATGCTCAAACTTGAGATTTGCCTGCCTCAGTCTCTATAAAGTGCTGGGATTAAAGACATTTGCCATCATATATATCTAATAAATCATTTCTATATATATTCTATATATGTGTGTGTATATGTATGTATGTATGTATATATATATATATATATATAGAGAGAGAGAGAGAGAGACAAATAACCCTGTATGTTCTGTTACTCTAGAGATCCCCAATAGTAGGAGTATCATAAGTAAAAAGTTTAAGGAGCCCTGATATAAATTATAATAACCATGACAGAAAGCAGTATAGAAACTCTCCCCAAAACTAAAGATTGACTTATCAAATGATGCATCAATCCAAAGACTAAAAGCCAGAATGCTAAAGAGACACCTGCATTCCTGCATCACTGCAATGTCATTCACAAGGGAGGGAGGGAGAGAGGGAAACTAGCTAACTAAATTTAAAGGTCTGATGAGATGGTTCAGTGGGGAAAGGCATCTCTTGGCATGCCCAATGGCCTGAGGTTGATCCCTCGGACACAAATAGTAGGAGGAAAAAAACAGCTCCCAAAAGTTATCCTGTCTTCCATGTGTGCCATGGCACCCACACCCACCAAACTATATGCACACCAAACAAACAAACTAACTAATAAAATGTAATAGAATTAAAACACATGCACTGCTATGAATCAAAACCAGGGTTTCATGTTTGATAGTCAAGTACTCTAACTAAATTTTATCTCTATCCAAAAAGTAGATACATGTTAAGGGAAAAAATAATTCACACCTTTAATCCCAGCACTCAAAGGCAGATGCAGGCAGATCTCTGTAAGTTTGAGGCCAGCCTGGTCTATAGAGCAAATTTCAGGACCACCAGGGCTATACAGAGAAACCCCGCCTCAAAAACAAAAAACACCCCCCCCCCCAAAAAAAGCAAAAAACAGTATATTCTTACTATTTTAAACCATGTCTAGGTGTGTGTGTTTGCATGTCAGTATGTGTGCATGAATGTCAGTGCCCACAGAGGCTGGAGCTGTGAGTTACAGAGAGCTGTGAACCATTTGACATAGGTGTTAAGAACTGAAGTCAGGTCCACTGGAAGAACAGCAACTGCTGAGCATCTCTGTGGCCCATGTACTTCTTACAAATGACTTGGAAACGCTGTCTACTGTACCTGGTATCGATGTCAGCTGCCTGGATTGTGTTAAAAAGCAATTCAGCAACACCAACCCCCTCAACATTGATCAAGTGAGGCTGAAATAAAGCTTCTGGTGCTTCAAATCGTTCTCCTCCAACTTTAATAATGCGGCCGTCTGGAAGCTAGAAACAAAATAGCCAGGTGCGAGTAAGCAAGACAACTTCCCAGGATTCTCTGTAACTGATTCTTTTAAATGCATCTTTCTGTCATCAAAATTATTAAAAGCAATAAATTTTCCCAAATGTTTTCTTGGGTGAAACAAAATAACTCAAATTATGTTCTTATTAACATCATACTGTTTTGTTTTTTTTTTAAAAAAATGGCACACAATGCTCTTAAGAAGAGGCAGCATCTCTACAAGGCAGAAAACAAACTGACCTTGCAAAACCTATCCTCTGATCTACACAGGGCACACACACGTTCTCTCTTAAAAACAGTCAACCAGCCAGCCAGCAGCAGCAGGGCAAGACGTAGAAGCTGCAAGGCCAACAATCTTGGAGGCTGAGGCAAGAGGATCATGAATTCAAGGCTGGCTTGGGCTGTTTCATATTGAAACCTTAGCTCAAAAAAAATTTTTAGGGAACATTGATTTAGAATAATTCTTATGTTACTATGTCTTTAAAAACTTTATCTAACTGGTAAGCATAACTTTAACACAAGCCAGTAAGATCTGGACAGTCTAACGTTCTCACATGACCTACACAGAAAACCCTAACTTGCTTAAATCTATGGTATGTGGTTTGTTTGCCTTAGACTTACAGAGAATTCTCCTGCATCTGGTTCCCAAGTGCTGGAATTACAGTATGCCAGAATACCTAGCCAATTAATGTTTGTATTTAACTGAGAGATGTCAAGTGGAAATTCCCTCACATCAATTTATAATTAATGGGACTGACATAAGTAACAAGCGTTCTTATGTATGTTGGCATTTAATTTCACATAACAATGCTTAAAATTTAAACAATAAAATTTACAAAGCACATTCCTAAAAATAGTGATTCTATGTGTGCTGAAATTATTCATGGCTATGTAAAAGAAAACTGCATCAGAACTACCTTTTTATATTGTACTGAGCCCCCTCCTTTTTCCCCAGACACAGGAGCTCACTATGTCATGTGGGCTGGTCCTGAGCTCCTGAACTCTAGCAATCCTCCTGCCTCAGCCTCTTTAGTAGCTAGGACTACAGGTATTCCCTAATGTACCCAGCTGTACTGAGTTTCTTCTATCTTATTCTAGCCTACATTTGCCCACACTTGTTCCTCTCCACTTATTCATTAGTTTGTTTCACTTGAATATATTTGTGAAAGCTATCTCCAACTGTTTAAGGAAAGGGAGAAGAAATAAGAGTATTTTGTTTTTACTTTCCCCCCCAAGTCAGGATCTCACACGGAGCTATGATGGACCATGTGCCACTATCTTTCTGCCTCTACCATCCAAGTGCTGAGACTACAGGTGGGCACCACCCTGCCTAGCTGTTACTGGGAGAATTTGAGGTTAAACTATATATACAGATGGGCCTCAAACTCAGTGACGTTTCTGCCCCATATGGAATTTACTGAAGTTATAAAAGGGCACCACTACATCTGGCCTTTTGGTTTTTAGGGGATGTTGGAGGAGGTAAAAATGGGGTTAGGATGGTCCAGGCTGACCTTAAACTAATTCAATGGTTACTCCCGTCTCAGCCACCAACCAACGTAAATCATGTCTTAACATTGTTAGTTCTCTGTTGGGGGTTGTTCTGATGCTTTATTTGGATGCTGGTTACTGGCCCTCAAGATCTGGTTACTCTCTGACAACACCTACCCTTGTTGTGTTAACCTGCCTAAGACATTATCCCTGATTGGTTGATTAGATGGCATATACCTAGGCAGGGCAAAATGAGGCAGGCGTGGCTAAGGTTCTTGGGCTTTGGTTCAAGAGAATCAATGAATACAGACACACAGGAAGAGAGGAGGCAAGAGGACGCTACGATGGGTTAGCATGGAGAAGGAACCAAGTGGACTAGAAGGAAGGATTCCAAGGATGGAATGAATGGAAAAAACACCAAGATGAAAAATATAAGCAAGTAGATTGGGATTATGGATGGAAGGTAGACCAGATGAGGATGACTAAGGCAGATGGCATTGGATAGGGGCTGGGATAGGATGATGAGGTTATTGAGACAGCATAAGTGGAAATATCTGCCCAGCCCAAGGTAAACAGGCAATTATAAAATCTAACAGGTGTCTGTGTCTTATTATTTGTGATAGCGGGTTAAATTATACTGCCGCAATAATTATAGGGCTAATAATAAACACTATATAGCCCAACACTCATTTTTATTTACAACAATAGTTCTCCCATGGTTTATTTTATGCAATTTCCTTCTAAACAATTAAGATTGAAAATTGGGTCAGAAACCACCAGGACAAACCTAACAGTTATTAGAAGTTATAAAGTAGGTTTTATTGTATGCTTAGGATGGTATCTTTTATTGGAGGGTGCGGTTAAGGCAGGGGGTCTCTCTAGTCCTGGCTGTCCTGGGACTTACTATGTAGACTATGAGATCCTCCTGCCTCTTCCCCCCACCCCAAGTACTGGAATTAAAGTTATGTGCTAGCACAGCTGGCCTCTAACAATATTTTCTTCCTCTCTTGTGTCTTTTGAGATAGGCTCTCATTATGTACCCTTGGCTGGCCTAGAACTCATGAAAACCAGCACACCCAGCTCTTTTGGCTTATTTTGGAGGCCTTATCAGATTGGTCTCATTACTTATGTGGTACTCTTGCCTCAGTATTCCGAGTGCTGGGATTTCAGCATGTGCCACCATGCCCAGCCAAACAAGTGTTCTTAAACCCTGTGACTGATATTGGCACTATTCACAAATATGTGCAACATAATGGATTTCAAAGTAAGTCTGAAATCAGCCTGGGTTCTAACCCAGCTACAGTGAGGCCCTGTCTAAGAAAAATCAAAGCAAAAACATTTCCCAAGATGCATTTCTTAGATCAGACCAATGACACGCTACAAAATCTCGAGGTCCATTTAAAAGTTCAGGATTGTAATCCCAGCATTTGGGGGGCAGAGGCAAGAGGATCCTGTCTTAGAATAATCCAACAGTCTGAGAAACAAGTACACAAAATTTCCACAAATGCCTATACACTGGCATATCAAAGGACCTAGAAGTCATGCAGCAAAGAGATATTAATTATCTCCATAATTTGACAATTATAATTGTGTTCTATTTTTTTTAACTCTTAAGTATCATCCCAGAGAAAAAACACTGTATAAAACACATTGAGAAATGATATCCCAATGATGCTATAATCTCAAATACTATTTCCATTTCTAATTACATTCTAATTTAATTCTTGCTTTGATTCAAACCAAAAATACTCATGCCAGGGCCTAAGCTGGTGAACACACACAAGACCCTCGGTAGAATGTCCAGCACATTGTAAAGTGTGTGTGGAGTGGAGGGACGCAAACAGAACCAAACAAACCAAACCTCTAGAAGTTCTTCAGTGACGTTAATGAACAGAGATGGCCCTTTTCAACCCACAGTGTATTTTACACAGGATACTTACTGTATAGGACTCCACTAACACTGTGGTCTCTAAGGCCAGCTTCTGCTCTTGCTCAATATTGTAACCCACATAACAAAGTTTTTCTTTAATCATGCGAACTGTCTCAAAATCAGCAGAATGATTGAAGGCATATCCTCGCAATAGCAGCAGCTGGTATTTAAAAAAAAAAAAAAGGTAGTAAATTAATAATCTTTGCCAATGAGTTCTACTGTACAAAAGTTAAACCCCTGTTGGCTGCCAAGATGGCTTGGCAGGTAAAAAGCCCTTGTCAATCATTCCTGACAGCCTGAACTCAATTCTTAGAACCCATAACAAGGCCAAAAATGGTACATGGGGGTGATGCTGGAAGCCTTGTACACTGATTTTTAATTTAATTTTATTTGTTTTAAACAGTGTGCATTGTGCATCTGTGTGTGGGTATATACATGCAAGAAATGGTCCCTGAAAGGTCCAGAGGAAGGCATTAGATTCCACTGAGCTAGACTTACAGGGAGTAGAGAGCTGGCCAAGACAGCAACGAGCTGTTTCTCTATAAGAGCAGTGTGTGTGCCTGATTGCTAAGCCCGCCTTCTAGCCCCTTGTTTTAGACACAGATTTTTGTCTAAGTCAGTAAGCAAACTAAAAAAACTAGTTTTTATAATATTTTTCTTTTACTTACCTTGATAAGGTACCTGGTAATATCCCTCCCAGCAATATCCAGCCTCCTTGTAAGGTGAGGGAGAGAAAAGCCTTCATACACCGGGCAAATGTGAGTCACCCCGTCTCCAGAGTCCACTACAACACCAGTCAGCAACCCTGCACAAATAGCAGAAGTTCTGAGAGTCAGCTCAGAAAAACCAAAGCCAGCAGGTTTCAAATGCTGTAGATGCCACCCCCCAAAATCAAGCAGCTAGTGATGCTCAAAGCCAGCACTTCTTTTCTTTTTCTTTCTTTTTTCTCTCTCTCTTTCTAAGATTTACTTATTTATTCAGGATTCTGCTGCATGTATGCCTAAATGCCAGAAGAGGGCACCAGATATCATCATATGATGATTATGAGCTATCACATGGTTTCTGGGAACTGAACTCAGGACCTTTGGAAAAAAAGCCAATGCTCTTAACCTCTAAGCTATCTCTCCAGCCCTAAGACAGAATTTCCTTATGTAGCCCTGGCTGTCCTGGAACTTGCTATGTAGGCCAGGCTGACCATGAACTCAAGAGAGATCCTCCTGCCTCTGCCTCTGAGTGTTGGAACTAAAAGCATGTGCCCATGCCCAACTTTAGCACTTCATTTGTAATCACAGACATAAGTGTCTATTCCTTGGTTTTCTCTCTTTCTTTTTTAAAAATAATTTATTTAATTTTATTTTATGTGTGAAGGTGTCAGATCCCTTAGAATTGGTGGTACAGATAGTTGTGAGCTGCCATGTGGGTGCTAGGAATTGAACCCAGGCCCTTTTGAAGAGCAGACAGTACTTTTAACTACTAAGCCATCTCTCCAGCTCCCTGGTTTCCTTTCTTTACACTCTTATTTGTGTAGGGCTGTACATGTGAAGGCAAGTGGCACACGCATGCCACAGCACATGTAAGGTCAGAGGACAATTTATGGTGTGTGGGGATGGTGGGGGTTGGTTCTCTCCTTCCATCACGTAGAGTCAAGGAACTAAACTCAGGTTGTTGGGTTGGTGGTAAGGGCCATTACCCACAGTCACTCTGCCCTGGGGTTTCTAAGTTCAATCGTGTGCTTCTTTAAGAGCCTGGGAAGAAAGACCCTGCTACAGTTTCCTTTTTTACCTAATCACCGAATTCCCTTAAAGTGAAATTTTCTAAAGTATAATGAACAACTTATGGAAACAACTGTGAAAAGTGACTATGACACAGTCACAAGATGGTAAATGAATCTGCTAATATCATCTGGTTAGGCCTGGTAGCACAAAACTGAAACCCAGCTCAAAAGATCTGTGATCAAAAGACCAAAAATTCTAGGTTACATATCTTTTTTTTTTTAATTAAAGATAAAAAAAAAAAGATTTATTTATTATGTTTATAGTATTCTGCCTACATGTGTGCCTGCAAGTCAGAAGAAGGCACCAGATTTCATTATAGATGATTGTGAGCCACCATGTGGGTGCTGGGAATTGAACTCAGGATCTCTGGAAGAGCAGCTGGTGTTCTTAACCTCTGAGCCAACTCTCCAGCCCTAGGTCACATATCTTAAAAACCTAAAAGCAAGGTCACCAACTGAGACCTATCCACCCTACCCCCACCCCATTTACAGGATGACTAGAGTTCTCGGGCAACTAGAGCTACTATAGTCAAACACCACCCCAAAACAAAAGAAAAAGACATTAATAACAAAAGCCTGTAGTCATGAGGAAATGTGTAAGGCCTGGGTGGGATACCCAACCAAAATCCTATAAGCAACAGCAACAATAACAACAACAAGCCACTGTGTTTCCTCTGTCAGCAAAAAGACTCATTCATTTCTGTTCTTGAGGCCAAGAACCCCTAACCACAGCCTTCAGCAGCCTGAGCAATGGCTACATACTGCAACCACAGGTGTGCGTGCATCTGGCTTGTGCCACTGAAACATGGGATAAGAGGTTGGTGAAGTGGCTCAGAGAGTAAAAGCACTTTGAAAAACAAGCCAGCTGACCTGTGTTCAAGCTCTGGAATCCATATAAGGTGAGAGGACAGCAACAACTCCACAAAGTTGTCCTGACCTCTAAGTGTATGCATGGCCTGAATATCACACCCTCCACCCACACATACAAACACTGCTACCAGTACTAATTTTTTAGTAAAATGTTTATATTTTTTGTGTATCTGTGCGCATGCCTGCCATAGCCACAAAAGGCCATGTAGTTACAGGCAAGTGTGAGACACCAAACATGGGTGCTCACCTGAGACAGGGTTTCTCTGTGTATTCCTGGTTGTCCTGGAACCCGCTCTGTAGACCAAGCTGGCCTGGAACTCAGAGATCCACTTACTTCTGCCTCCCAAGTATTGGGATTAAAGGTGTGTGCTATCACCGCCCAGAATAAAATTTTGAAAAGAATAAAAATGTTTGAAAAAAAACCACAAGTCAATCCTGAGGGAAAAGAAACCTTTTCTAGATGGACATACTGGGAAAAGCCTATAATCCCACCACTTGGAAAATAAAGGTGAGAAATCCTAGGTCAGGTCACCTCTAATCCAACACTTTGGCGACAGAGGCAAGTGAGGCTACCCTGGTCTGCATAGCACAGTCCAGGACAGCCACAGCTACACCGTGAATCCCTGACTAAAAATAATGTAGTTGATTGTTCTAGGTCATTCTGGGGTTATACTGGGAGTTCAAGGCCAACCTGGCCTACATGAGACACTATTTAAAAAACAATGAGAAAAACAGACCTGAAAACTCACACTAAAAAAAGAACTTTTCAATGTATTAATATTGAGTCTATATGTACATACCACAGTATACATGTAGAGAACAGGGGACAATTTTGTAGTCAGATCTCTCTTTCCATTAGGGACCAGGGGATCAAACTCAGATCTCCAGGCTCTGTACCAAGCTTCTTTACCTTCCAGTCTATTATAACTTACATATTTTTTTAAAAACCATAATATATATTTTATTATTTTCTCTTCTCTTGAATAGTCTCTCTTCCTTCTACTTTATTACATAAATTTGCCTATAGACATATTACCCGAAACATTCTTTTTTTTTTTACCCGAAACATTCTTGACCTCATCTTACATATAAATTTGCATGTACTGTCATATTTGTTTGTCTGACAAAAATGAATGTAAGTATAAACATTCCCATTTTAATTTGATAAAATTTGGTTTTTTGCTGATTAATGTTATAGCCTCATAAAGTTATTATACTGCTGCCTTTCAATCCTGATCTTTCAAAGAGACTGTTTTGGTATTTGTGTCCTCATGGACCTGCAGAGGACTGAGAGCTGATATTGGCTGTCTTCCTCAATTTTTCTCCACCTTACTATATTTTCAAAGATTTACTTGCTTGTTTATTTCTCTCTGTGTCTATGCATTTGTGTGCATCAGATGTCCTTCTGTATCTCTCTCTACCTACTCCTTTGAGGAAGGGTCTCATCCTGAACCTGGGGCTAGCAAGTGTCAGTAATCCTCCTGTCACCACATCCACCAGAACTGGAGTTACAGGAATATGTGGCCTGTTACATGGGTGCTGGTATCTGAGGTCTAATCCTCGTGATTCTACAGCTTAACCACTGAGCTACCACTCTAAGACTCACTTTTCTTTTAGATAGGCTTCTAAAAATTAAGGAGTCAATAGTTACATAAAAATGGCTAAATACAGCCTGGCATAGGTGGCACACACCTTTAATCCCAGCACTCAGATGGCAGAAGCAGGTGGATCTCTGTGAGTTCAGGGTCAACCTGGTCTACAAATTGAGTTCTGGGACAGCGAGGGCTACACAGAGAAACCCTGTCTTGAAAAACAACAACAAAATAAGCTAAATATAAGCAATTAAGATAGGTTATCCTCTTACTTGTCAGAGATTAATTCATAAATGTTACTAGGAAAATATACTGACCAGTTTTCCTAAATATTCTTTTACAGTATAGCTCAGCAGTTAAGAGCATTTACTGCTCTCATAGGACCCAGAGGAGTCCCAATACCCACAATGTAGCTCACAACTATAACCAGCACTATAGTATCCTATGCCTTTCTCTGGCCTCTCTGAGCAGCAGGGAGGCACACAGAAAACACACATACATGCAAGAACACTGATGTACATAAAATAACACCAAGATGAAATTCTTATTACAGGTTCAAGCTTAGACTAAACCCCTTTTAAACTTTCAAAAATTGATGTATATAAAAATCATTCCTAAAAGTTAGTGAACTTTGTATATAAAAATAATATCTAAAAGTAATAAAAAAATTTTACTTTAATTTTATTTTATGTGGGTCTTTTGCCTGCATGGATGTCTATGCACTACTTGTGTGCCTGGTGACTGTGGAAGCCAGAAGTGGACGTCAGATCTCTGGAACTAGAGTTACATATGGCTGTGTGTCACCAGCCAAATGGTGGGAATTTAATTCAACCCTCTGGGAGATCAGCCGGTAAGTCCCTCTAAAGTTGTAGTTTAAAATGAAGTAAGAATGGAAGAATGGAAGAAGGGGAAATGAAGATTAGGCCTACAGTATAGCTAAGAGGAAGTAAGTGCTTGCTGCCAAATCTCATGACCTGAGTCTACGACGGGACTCCCAGGGTAGAGAGAAAGGACTGACTCCTCCAGGTTGTCCACTTATCACCACATAGGTACTACGTCACACACATGCATGCCGACCCACACAAATAAAAAACACAAATTTTCAAGAAGTAGAATATCCAGATGTGGACTTATCCAGACAAATACTTTCTCTCAGTCGATAGAACACAAGATTTTTTCCCTTCAAATGAAAAATTACAGTTACACTATAAACACTTTAAAAGCAAAGAAACTGTCTATCTCACTATTACATACAGAGTGAGCTGCCAGCCCTACCTCAATCACTAATTAAGAAAATGCCCTACAGGGTTGCCTACAACACCATCTTATAGAATCATTTTCTTTTTTCTTTCTTTCTTTTTTTTGGTATTACAGACAGGCTTTCTCTGTATAGCCCTGGTTGTCCTAGAACTTGCTCTGTAGACCAGGCTGGCCCTGAACGCAGAGATACGCCTGCTTCTGACTACTGAGTGCTGGGATTAAAGGGATGCACCACCACATTTTCTTAACTGAGGTTCCCTTATGTGTCAAGCTGACACAAAACTAAAAATCTTTAAAAAACAAAATGAAACTAGCAAAATAAAAAATAAAAAAAAAATAAAAAAAAATAAAAAAAAAACAAAACTAAAAAACCCTCAAGCCAATTCTGGGGACAAATTCTATGTTTATTCTCAATAAAAGTTTTAAATTTGCTGATTTTTATTCTGTGTATGGATGTGTTGCTTGCATATGTGTCTGTGCACCACATGCCTGCAAGTGCCCAAAGAGACCAGAAGAGGGCGTCAGACCTGGAGTTACAGACAGTTGCGAGCTGCCATAGGGTGCTGGAAAGTGAAACTGGAAAACTGGGTTCTCTGGAAGAAAAGCCAGAGCTCTTAACTCACGAGCCAACTCCAGCTCTTCTTAGTGTATAAAAATTTAAATCAGCTTAAAAGAAAAACTATACTATTTAAAAAGAACTGTTGTCACTTTCAGCTTAGATTCTTATAAATGAAGCAAGTGAAAATGTATATGGCACTTCTGACAAATGACAGAAATTATAAATTTGGGCTGGGGAGGGTCTCAGTGGGTACGTGCCTGCTACATGAGCATAAGGGTTTGCATCTGGGCCCCCATCATCCACATAAAAGCCAGGCCTGTAATCTCCGCAATAGAAAGTGGAGACAGGAGGATCCTGGAGGCTTATGACCAGTTATCCTGGTCAATCAGTGAACTCCAGGTCAATTAAGAGAGACACTGTCTCTAAAAAGGAAGCAGAGAATTAGAAAAACACCTGGAGTCAACCTCTGGCTTCCAAAAGTATGCATCCTTGTACACACAAACACATATGCCACATAGACATACTAACAGACACATATAATTCTAAAGGTTTTTTGGTTTTTTTTTAGATTTATTTATTTATTATGTATACAATGTTCTATCTGCCTGTACACCTGCATGCCAGCAGAGGGCACCAGGTCTCATTATAGATGGTTGTGAGCCACCATGTGGTTGCTGGGAATTGAACTGAGGACCTTTGGAAGAGCAGCCAGTGCTCTTAACCTCTGAGCCATCTCTCCAGCCCCCATAATTCTAAAGTTTTGCAGTGTGATTTTACAGAAGAAATGAACTTGTCAGGTTTTGTTTTTGTTTTTTTACATTTTGTTTACCTTTATTTTATCTGTAATACTGTTTATCTGTAAATGGCTATGTACCTAGTGCATGCAAATGCCCTTGGAGGCCAGCAGAAGGTACTGGATCCCTGGAAGTAGAGTCACAGATGGCTGTGAGGCTCCATGTAGTCACATGGAGGAATCTGGGTCCTCCACAAGAATAGCTCTTAACCACTGAGCCAACTCTCCAACCCCCTATAGTAATGTGCTTTGGTTGACAAATTAAATTCTTTTTTTGGCATACAGTATTTGCTGAACTAATTTTCCTAATAGTTAAGTTTTACTTACCTTGAGCATACAAAGTCAAAACTGCCTGGATGGCTACATACACACCAGAAAACTGGTAAGTTTCAAACATTACCTGAAAATGGAAAGAGAAGAAAAAAAGGGATGTGGCTTATGTAGGAAACTCTACATAATAATATACTTCCTTCATTTTTCCACACAGATCAGTTAATGAAGATGCAGCCAAAGGACACTGAGCATCCATTCTAGTTCTTGCCCTTATAAAACCTACCTCTAATTCCTATTATTAAGGCAGAGTTTTGGATATATGCCTGCCTGCCTGCAAGAACATATACACTTCTGAGCTGAGTCTTGGAGCATTCGTAAATGCTACACTCCAAGAATTTCTCAATATATTTCAGTCAGTAGCTAATCAATATGAAAGAAAGCTTCACATAAAGTTTACTAAATTGATAACCCTTAAAAAAATTATGTGACTGGGACCAGCAAGCTTGCTCAGCCAGTAAAGGCACTTGCCACCAAGTCTAATAACCTGAATTTGAGCCGCAGGACCCACATGATAGGAAGAGAAAACTGATTCTCATTGGCACCCTTTCACCTCCACATTCACAGGATGGCATTTGTTCCTCCTATGCACCCTCACACACACACACAAATAAAAACATAAATGTAAAAGAAATCAGAATCAAGAAATTAAAAGAGATCCTCTTGGAACCTGAGAAATAATGCTCAGCAGCTAAAGGCTTGATGCCCTAACTGCAATCTACAGAGGCCACATGTTAGAAGGGAACCCTACTCCCCAACAACTGTCCATACACGGGCATTCAAGTGTGCACGCACACATATACATAAACACACACCAAATAAATAATGAAGAGAAAAGAAAAAGAAAAACTGTCTGCCTATTTCCCCCAACCAGGGTCAAAATTGGCTCTACCTCCCCCTCCGCACAACTCCTCCTGCATCCAGGCAGTTAAAAAAACAAAACAAAGTAACAGGACTGGGGATGTAATTCAGTAGAAGAGTTCTTTCTAGATTGAATGAGTCTGAGTCTGATTCCCCAGTAGTGGGAGGGAGGGAGGGAGGGAAAAAATAAGGTGAAGACAAAAATACTAAGTTGTCAGATATAGACTGCTCAGCTGCCCAGCCCACTGCCTCTACTTGACTTGAGACTTTAACTCCACTTCACAATGAACTACATCGGAGGGAGGAGGCATTTCCTTGAGCCTTCTCTGGGCATGTCCATGCTCATTCTCTGCAGCCAGATCAAAATCTTGAATGATGTCTTTTAGTCATCCACTGTAAGCACTCCTTGAATGATAGGGCAAATCACTCACTCTGAGTATCTCGATGTTGAACAACTAACTGACTGCAATGAGAACTGCACAGAACTTCAATTTTACAACTTTGGAATACATATTCATCAATTACCTTGATCTTCTAACATGCTATTGCAGCATCCCTTTAATAAGAAGTGCTACTGCTGTGTGTGCATACACAACAAAATGAAAAGTCCTCTAAAATCCATCATGTAAGGACTGAAGCTCCCCTGCCTGCCCTCACTTCAATAGCCTTTCCAATCTCTTGTGCAGGTTCTTCTCTCTAGCCCTGCCTTCTCACCGCTTTGGTGAAAAGTATCCTCTATATCCCAAAGACTTTCAAGTTTTTATCTTGAGTTCCACACTGTGTTCCTGAACTCAATTATAATTATTTTATATATATATATATATATATATATATATATATGCACAATTACATGCTTGTCATTTTGGTGTGGATGTTTAATGAGGACCTCAAACTTGAACACATCTAAAATGAACTCCTCCTGATCACTGCCCTTAAATCCTATTCTACTAGTCTTGGTTTTTTCCTTACCTCTTCTAATTACTCAAGCCAAGACTTTCCCAAGTGACCCCTCTCTAATACCCATATTTAAATCACAAGAAAATCCCTTAGAGCTGGGCTGTGGTGGCACACGTCTTTAATCCCAGTACCTGGGAGGCAGAGGCAGGTCGATCTCTGAGTTTGAGGCCAACCTGGTCTACAGAGAGAATTTCAGGACAGCCAGTGTTACATGAAGAGCCTATATCTCAGGAAAAAAAAATCCTTAGGCCTATCTACCTTCAAAGTAAACCCACAATCTGGTCACTTTTCACATTTTTTCTGCTTTTCCTGATCGTAACAATCATCTTTCATATAAATATCTGTCAAAGGCTAAACTGGTATCTCTTCTGCTGCCTCCCAGTGCCATGCTAACAACACAGCAGTCTTCCCTGTTGCAGCAGCCCCACCTCTCACCCATAATACAAGGCTTGCTAGCTCCCTACTGAAACTGGCAAGGCACTAATACTACTTAATCTAGCTTATTTCTTGAGCTTTCCTATTACCCATACCACCTTCCAGCCACAGTGGCCTCCTTGCCTAATCTCAAGTATATATGTCACATTGGCTATTTTTTTTTGAATGTTCTTTCTCCTTCTATCCTGCAGCTTCCTTAGCCTGCCTTTATTTAAACATCATGGTCACACAAAGCCTTATTACTACACACCTCTCATTCTCCTAACTTCACTATTTTCCCATCAGATCTATTACTTTCTAATAAACTACTTAACTCAATCAAAACATTTCAGATTTCAGATGAGCAACCCTTAATCTATAGTAAATAACTAGAATCAAAAGAGAAATGGTTGCTTTCATTTATCCTTAGCAGCAGAAGTAGCAAGAAGAAAACATTTTTGATTTAACATTCTATCACAGAGATACACATGGCTATCCAGCCAATCAAAACTTTACCTCTACAATCTTCTCTCTGTTTTTGGTTGGGTTCATGGGAGGTTCTGTGAGTAAAATTTTGCAGTTTCTGGTGTCTATATTGAGTTTCTCTGGTCCAAATGTGTAGTCCCACAGGTGTTTCATGTCGTCCCAATTTCGTACAATGCCATTCTCCATAGGGTAGTTAACTTCCAACATGGAGCGCAACTCACTCGCTTCATCACCGACCATAAGATCCTAAAAGACGGATGTCACTGCTTTAAAATGGTCAAAGCTTTACGTAAAAAAGCTTTAGAAAATTATATTCCTGAATTTCAGAAAGCTCGGGAATAACTGAATTTTAAACTTTCTGGGAATTGCAAATCAAGTTTTTTATTCCAAAGTTAAAAATCTTTTCTTTCAAGAACAAAAGGCTTACAAAGTTTAATCAATCTTTTATGTATTATGTGTTTGAATCAATAAATTGACCTTACCTTTAATACATGTTTCCAAAAGAAGAGCATTAACACAAATAAACCCCACATTTTCATATTTTGAAGGGTTTGTATGAGGTTTCATCTGTTTCTTTTGCTCAAATGTTCAAAAAATAAGTCCTGTGATATGTGAAATAGCACATCAGGGGGAAAAGCTTGAAAAATGCTCAATGCACACAAGCACATTTCTTTTATTATCAAAATGACTTATATAAATGTAGATGCAAAAATCATGATTCTTCATTCCTCTTTAACAATATATCATATACATACAGACATACACACACAATTAACAGACTTCACAAATGTCTATCTATATGTGTATGCATTAAAACAACTCCTTTAAAGTTATCTCATGGGAACATTTTAAATCTTTATTGAAAATCAATGCTACCTTTCATGAAGCACAATACTCACAACCTGTCTCCAATGACAGCATATTTAAAGTGAGCCACATTAATAAAATCAAACTTTGTATGCTTAAGAAAGCAAGCAATATTCTAATATTTAAATGTTTTAGAACTCAGTAATCCAGACATTAATTTATTTCTATGTTGATGAATCCAATTAGAAATTAGTACCAAAAATAGCTACTACTTGGTATAATGATAAGTTCAAATTATGGGGAAATGAAGAAAAACCCACAAAACCAACATGAGAAGATGTAAAGGTAGCTTTAAAAACTATGGCCTCTAGGGGTACGGATGTACCTCAGTGGTAGGGTGCTTGCCTAGCACATGTAAGGCCCTGGGTTCAATCTGTAGCACTGGGGAAAAGAAAAAAAAAACCTAGAAATGTCCCAGAAAAGTATTTTTAAACTTGAAAACCAGGATGAGAAGCCTATCAAAAGCCAAACTTCTGAAAAATATACTAATGGCAAAAGAAAAACAAAGTTCACTAAAACTTTGTGTTGCAACTAATTTCTTATAAAGTCAATTTCCCCAAAACGAACACTCAAATTTCTTGACTATTAACTGTTCAGAATCTTCAGGAAGAAAATTCAAAACTGGAAAAATCTAGGCTGTGAACCCTGGATAAAGGTATTCATAGTGAAGTATTTAGAGAGAAGAAGAAGAAATACATCAAAACAAACAAAAACCAAGGCATTTTGATGTATAAATAGGTATGTAGTTAACCAGAATAAATGTTTTGTTGTTGAGACAGGGTCCCTCTATGTAGCCCTGGCTGCCCTGGAACTCTCTATGTAGACTAGGCTAGCCTCAAACACATAGAGATCTGCCTGCCTCTGCCCCTCAAGTGTTAGAATTAAAGTAGAATTAAAGGTGTGTGCCACTACGCCTGGCTTAGAATAAATGTTAATACTGAATCTAGGTGGTACATGTATGAAGGGTCTATAAAACCTGTTTAACACAGCTGTATGTGCTAAACATTTCTTAATAAAAAGTAGAAAAGAAATCTATACTTGCAAGTATATATGCTACTTTTGGCTATTAACAAGTATAATTTCATACCAATTTTGTTATTTGATCCAACGAGAAATGTATTTTTCATTGTATTATATAAGACTTAGGTAATTGGCTAGTAATCACCATTATTTCAATCAATTTGGAATAAGTATGATCCGATTTCAACAGAACATTTAGTTTTTATTCCTCTTAAGAACAGGAGTTATAGTTGCCTTACCTTATGGCAAGAAATCAAAACCAAAGCCTCATGAATCTTCTTCTAGGATCATACATATTATTAAATATTAATTAAAAGGGAACTCTGACAATGAGTATCCTTTCTTCCCTCGGAACAAAAAAAGACATTTAAAAATGCACGTGTATGAGTTCAGGGGTTTTATAAAAAATTTGTTGCTAAATTTGGTTTTAAACCAGTGGTTCTCAATCTATGAACCATGACCCCTTTGGGGGTCACATATTAGATATTCTACATATCAGATATTTACATTATGATTCATAACAGTAGTAAAATTACTGTTACAAAGTAGCAATGAAAATAATTCTATGGCTGGGGTCACCACAACATGAGAAACTGTATTAAAGGGCCACAGTATTAGGAAGGCTGAGAACTACTGTTATAAATCCTGAAACAGTAGAACTTCTGCTCTGATGTAGCCTGTGAGCAGCTCAGTCTCCATGCAGTAAGGGGAGGAGGGACAGTCTCTGACATGAACTCAGTAGCCAGGTCTTTGATCATTTCCTCCTGGGGGAGCAACCTAAACAGCCCAGAGAGGAAGAGGATCTAGGCAGTCCTAAGGAGACCTGAATAGTAGGGGAGGAGGACTTCCCCTATCAGTGGACTTGGGGAGAAAGATGGGGGAGGGGAGGGAGAAGGGGGGGACCAGAAGGAGATGAGGGAGGGGGCTACAACCAGGATACAAAGTGAAAAAAAAATTGTAAAATAAATAAATTAATTAATAATAAATAAATAAATAAAACAAGTGAGCCTTCTGAACAGATGGAGACATCGCACAGCTGGCATAGTGTCTGCCAGCTTGAGATATTTGAAATTTTGTCTACGAAAGGAAAGAAAACAACAAGCAACACTGACAGGTATGTTGTGGCCTTGGGTAGGAAGATGAAGAAGCTCAGCATGGGTTACATAGGGAGACCACAGATCAAAACACTAAACCAGGAGCTGGCACACGTGGTAACCCCAGCACTCAAGAGGGGGAGGCAGGAAGATCAGCAGCTTAATGCTCTCCTAGGCTCCACAACAAGACTGATGCCAGCCTTGTTATGCCAGCCTATATAAAATCCTGTCTGAGAAAAAAACCCATACAACCAATCAAACAAAAACCCCCAAACAAAACCTAGAACATATAAACTCTTCCCTAGAACCTTTCAACTTTCAAACGTCAAAAATGTCAACAACCTTAAGTGACTTTTCCTCCTCTCAGAACCAAACAGGCAATGATGCTCAGAGCAGCCTTGAGTTTGAGTTTTTACTGTTGCCCACCACTGGACTTCAAAGCTAAGCCTCTCTTGGTACTCATAGTAACTAAGACATAGTAAAACTTATAGTACCTAAGACACTGCTTAAAGCCATTTATACAGTTAGATTATATTTGCCAAGGATGATTCTGAACAATGTCACTCTGAACTAGAAAACAGAAAAAAAATACAAGCTTTAAATCACAATTACATCCCTAGAAGGAAATTCTATGAAGCCAGGAAATGCAGGTAGGAGTACAGGTTACAGAGTGAGGCTTTCTCAATAGTTGTTCTTTCTCTTCACCCAGTACATTGAGAATTTTACTTTTATACTGAAAAAACAAATACATTTTTAATACCAATTAGACATTCTATTTCTAATAGAAAAAAAAAAAACGTTAAAATTATGCCTATACTATTCTCTACAGGTACACCCTTTCTAATAATCTTTTTATTATTTAAGACAAATGCATGTTTGTTTGTTTTTTATTCAGAAAAATCAGAATTTTCAGACTGAAAGACTACCACAGTCAAATATCTAGGACAGGCCCAGCAAGCCTCTTGTTTGTCTGTCTCTTTGAAAAATGGGAAGGACTACACAATGGTATTTATTTGTCTGTATGTGTATTGGTGGCCTTTTATTTGGGGGAAAACCTCAGATATTTTTTTTTATTTATTCTCAGATGTCAAAAATCTACACATCAGTAAAGGTGGCACAGAAAAAGATTTTCTTTTGTTACTTTTTTCATTTATGATTCATTTGCACATTAAAATTTTACTCAGTTTACATACATGATATCGTACTGGCTGCAAACATATGTACTCAGTATTATAGGCAATATATAACATCAATCAATAAACTGAGTCTCCAACATAACAAATTCACCCATTTCCTGTCTGTACACATAGCTACTTCATTTCTGTATTACGCACACAACATTCCATTTTAATTATAGCATTCATCTACAAGACAACAAGGAAAACAATTCAAAACTATGTTAGTAATTAGTTCTTGTTTGGGTCATTGCAGTATGCAATCAGGAAAAGTATAGAACTTTATTAGTTGCTATCAAACTGAAGAAATGAAAAGGGTTAAAAATTAAAGTACTAAAACAAAAACAAGGCTATCCCCCCCTCCCCAATACTAAAGGGGCACAAAACAACAACTACTGTCCCACCAAGCAAAAGTGGAAAACAAACAGAGCATGTGTGTAACCTCACTTACCATCTTTTTGTTATTCTACTTCAACAGGTCAAGAAAGGTGAAGAAAGAGAAGGTAGAAGCAAGAGTCAGAAAAGGCCTACATAAAATCCTCACTGAAATGTTTAAACATACAAGCAACAGAGACAAATTAGGCTGAGGTCAGATGCAGTACTACTATAACTTATGGTGTTAATTATCAGGGCCAAATGAACATGGACAGTAATTACTAAGTGAAAATTAACTAAATGATTTAAATTTCCATTGTCTTAGTCTACCATCACATTTTAGCTAATACGACATACAAATATAAGTTAATACACTAAGCAGAGGAATCCCAAAATGTCAAACTTCTTTAATTCATTATTGAATTTAAGAACATAATAAGGAAAATATGTGGTATCAGCAAAGATCTAGGTAGGTAAGAGTTAGTTCAGGAGCATTTATCTAAACCCTGGTATCCAAGTAAAAGAAAAGCAACTTAACTCGAAAGGCTTAAAAGAGAGCAGAGTGAAAAGAACTAAAGTAATAGAATACAGAATGAGAAACTGTATCAGTAAATGCTACTGGGGTAGTCCCTGGAAAAATGCTTCAAGAAAACTGTTGATTTCTATTATGTGGCCTTAAAAAGCAAGAAAGTAGGTGTGAAGAAATGTGTTGTTTTTGTCCTGCAGGAAAATAAAATGGCTACATATTTCTCTGAACCTCAAAAATGTTATCATCCATAAAAATGCTTAAAAGTCAGATACTGAGTATTACTGCCACTCAGTTTTCCTTCCTCGTATTACTAGCTAAGCTTCAAGCTGAAGTTCTTTCAAGACAGAATTTGACAGGTGTCCTGATGCATGCCTTTAATCTTACACTTGGAGGCAGAGGCAGGCTCTTTTTGAGTTCAAGGCCAGCTGAGGCTACATAATAAGACCCTGTCTTCAAAAAAGGAAAAAAGATAAGAATTTATGAAAAGAGGGAAAGGAATCCAACAAAATTTCCCTCAAGGTCTTTCCTAAAATGCCTTATACTGTGTGAACCACTTCCTTTTTGAAACCTACCAAAGGGCAGAATTCACTTTTAGGTTTTTTTTTTTAAAGATTTATTTATTTATTATAGATACAGTGTTTCATCAGCATGTGTGCCTATAGGCCAGAAGAAGGCACCAGATCTTATTATAGATGGCTGTAAGCCACCATGTGGTTGCTGGGAATTGAACTCAGGACCTCTGGAAGAGCAACCGGTGCCCTTAACCTCTGAGTCATCTCTCCAGCCCACTTTTAGGTTTATAAAAGAAACACAAAAGCTAAGTTTCCATGTATATTTTTATTCATCATATAACTCAAGTCTCTAGCACCCATACTACAGACCTAGAAGACAGCAAATCTCTATCACTGATTACTATCACCTTTCTCAGCACCTCAAACAAATGTGCACCCTAAGTCTCATCAAAGACTGTCCAAACAGGACCAACAATGTTAACTATCCACAAAACAAAACAAAACCTCATTTTAAAAGGCCCCTAATTTCTGTGTTTTATTTTGTTTTTTTAATACATAATTTGAACCCTGGCCACCTGAAGAAAGTAAGTCAGTTGGTGATCTTTTATTCTATTTCTTATAAAATAATGTGGTTCCTGCTTGATTTCTAGTTCTATGGGAGAAAAAAACGTGCTGAGTCTCTCATGTAAAGTACTTTGGCTAATGACAACTGGACCTCCCTTCCAGTTATTGCAAGACAAACAGTGTACGACCAAATAAAGATCTACTTGGCTTCCTCCAGCACATTATGAAAATCAACTGTCACAGTGAGAAGAGGAACCAAGGTCTAGACTTCCGTGTTTTCCAGACTGGCTGTATGAAATGAGTAGAAACCTAAAGTCTCAATGCCAGTAAGACACAACAACTATGCAAGACATAAAACTGCCAGGCTAATTTCTTTTTCTTTCTTTTCTTTTCTTTCTCTTTCTTTCTTTCTTTCTTTCTTTCTTTCTTTCTTTCTTTCTTTTCTTTCTTTCCCTTCCTTCCTTCTTTCCTTCCTTCCTTCCTTCCTTCCTTCCTTCCTTCCTTCCTTCCTTCCTTCCTTCCTTCCTTCCTTCCTTCCTTCCTTCCTTC
>NW_026596109.1:24481712-24526361 GCF_907164565.1 Psammomys obesus | reverse complement strand
TTCCTTCCTTCCTTCCTTCCTTCCTTCCTTCCTTCCTTCCTTCCTTCTTTTGTTTTTTTGAGACAAGGTTTTTCTGTGAATCCCTGGCTGTCCTGGAACTCACTCTGTAAATCAGGCTGACCTGGAACTCAGAGATCCATCTACCTCTGCCCCCTGATTAAAGGCATGTGCCATCACCACCCGGACTGATTTCTTTTTCAAATTAAACTATGCAAAAAGACTTTAAGGCACTAATATGTATCGATTTTGTACCTAATTTTGAAAACTTATGCTTTATACTCCATATAATGGTACCATGCTACACATAAACAAGATAAAATTAACTTTAGGGATCTTTTTTTTGCCTTTGTTAAGGTGTTGCTATATGTTAAAATTACGAGTTCAGTTCTCCCCTTTGCTTTTCCTGACACTGTTCTTTATATTACTTAATTCAAAGATCACCTCACACATCCTCATGGTTATTTAACAATGAATTAACATTACCTTGATTTCAATGTTTCCCACTTTGGTGGTTGATCTGATAATAGGTCTTCCAACCAAAGCTGGGAAGATGTGTTCCGGAAAGTTAGAACCTGCATATCCACACTTCACAAACTGAAAGGAAACAGTAAAAAGTGGGTTAGTAACCAAGCATTTACTACAGTTATTCAAAAACAGTATCAGAGCCAGGTAGCACATGCCTTTAATCCCAGCACTCAGGAGACAGAGACAGGGAGACCTTTGTGAGTTTGAGGCTAGCCTGTTCTACAGATTGAGTTCCAGGACAGCCAGAGCTGTTACACAGAGAAGCCCTGTCTTGAAAAACCAAACAACAAAAAACAGTATCAGAAAACCCCATTTTGAAGTAGTTACCCTTTCTATACATAGTATCATCTCTTTAAGTTCTCCCAGGTACCAAGTACTTTCGGAGCTTGTATTAGTTAGGATATCTATTGCTGCAATAAAATACCATGCAAAGCAACTTGGGAAGAAAAGTGTATGTTTGGCTTCCACTTCCACATCATATTCATCACTGAAGGAAGTCAGGACAGAAACTGAAACAGGACTGGATCCTGGAAACAGGAGCTGGTGTAGAGGCCATGGAGGAGTGCTGCTTACTGGCTTGCTAGCGGCTTGCACGGCCTTTCTTATACAACCCAGGACCACCAACCCAAGGATGACACCACCTACAACGGACTGCACCCTCTACCATTAAGAAAATGCCCTAAAGCCTTGCCTACAACCTGATCTCAAAGAGGCATTTTTTTCTTTCTTTCTTTCTTTTTTTTTTTTTTTTTTTGGTCTTTTGAGACAGGGTTTCTCTGTGTAGCCTTGGCTGTCCTGGACTCACTTTGTAGACCAGGCTAGCCTCATCCACCTGTTATAGAGGCACTTTTCTTAATTGAGGTTCCCTCTTCTCAAATGGCTGCTTGTGTCAAGTTGACATAAAACTATGCAACAGAGTTCATATTTAGTTTCAGAAGAGCTGCTTCCTTAGCACCTCAGTGTCCCCAGTGGGAAAGCTGCTCGAGTAGGGAGCTGAGTGGTTCATGTGAGAGCCTTATGCTGAAAAGAGCTTTAGCACACAGGGCTCATTCAGGCAGTATTTGGAAGCAGACACATTCACCCAACAAATTTTAAGCACTTTTTAAAAAGAGAAATAATAGAAAATAAACAGATAAAAGCTCAGATTCAAAACAAGGCCTTTATATGGTTGTTCGCTTAAGCAACCTCATTTACCCAAAATGGAAAAAAGGAAAAAATAAACATATCTGGACTAGAGCATCATGTGCAGTTTCACATGTAAAATGGTCATTTTAGCTATTTTTATTTTAATATTAGGTACATATATTTAGTAATATCAGGTAACAGTTTCATAACCAAATAGGGACCTTCTCTAAGGAGTACAGCAGGAATTCTAATAGTCATTTCATTTTACATGTTAGAAACTTTGCATTCGAGGAGATTTAGTAACCATAAATGGAAAGATGGGTGTGGTGCTTCATATGCTGTGATTACAGGCATGTGCCATCATGCTTGACAAGGAATCTCTTTTCTTTTTTAAGATACAGGGCTTTATATATGTTAAGCAAATGCTCTATCCCTGAACCACAGTCCTATCCTCAATATATTTTTCAAGAACAGACATTTCACCAAGGTATGGCTGTGCGCGCCTGTAATCTAAGCACTCAGGAAGCAGAGACAGAGGAACTACTCCAAGTTCAAGGGCACCCTGGTAAACATAGCAACCTCCAGGCCAGGCAGGGCCCGTTAATACTAACTTTAGTATAGGAGGATGTTACGGTCTGAGGATGGAATACCTCTATAGGCTCATGTGGCTGAATGCTTGGTCCCCAGCTGACAGAGCTGTTTTGAGGTAGATGTGTACACTTTAATAGGTAGAGGCCTAGTCAGAGGAAGTGCAGGCAGGTCTTAGAGCTCAGTCTTGTTTTTGGCTACATCTCTCTCTCTCTACTTCCTGGTTCACCAAAATGTGGGTAAGTAACCTCTGCCATAAAAAGGAACGGATCCTGCCATCACACATTCCCTGATACAATGGGCAGAATTATATTCTGAACTATGAGCCAAAATAAGCCCTTCTAACTTACTTTGATGAGGTACTGATTTAATAACCAGAAAAAGAACTAATACACGGGAAGATGCTGTGTCAAGAAAGAAAAGATTAGCCAGGTGGTGGCGGCACATGCCTTTAGCCCCAGCACTCAGGGAGGCAGAGGCAGGCGGTTTGCTGTGAGTTCAAGACCAGCCTGGTCTACAAAGTGAGTCCAAGACAGCCAAGGTTACACAGAGAAACCCTGTCTCAGGGTAAAAAAAAAAAAAAAAAAAAAAAAGTAAAAATCTCAACATTAATAAGGTCTTCATCTAATGCATGCTAAATTACAAGGATTTTGTGAATGCCTACAACAGAGTTTGACATATAAGAAGTGCATATTAAATAACTGATTTAAAAGAATTGTTCATTTACAAGCATGAGATTGTAATTATTTTGAAATGGGTTCCTTATCCATGGATTCAATTAATAGTGGATCAAAATATCTGAAGCAGGGCGAATGTCTTAGGGGGTAAAGGCACTTCTTGTCCAACCTGACAACCTGAATTCAATCTTCAGGACTCACACTAGGGAAGAATCAACTCCCACAAATCTGCCTTTTGCCTCTGTACATATGCTGTAGCACGTGCATGCCCACCTATTCACAAATAAATGAGGAAAAAAATATTTAAATCATATCTGAAAATACCTTTCATTATCATTCTTCCCTAAACACCATTTATATAACATTTACATTGCATTAGACTATGCATGATGCTATACTCCCATAATCCCTACACTTTGGAGGTGACAGGAGGAGGCTAGGAGTTCAAGGTCAGCCTTAACTGGCCAAACATAACATACAGAGTTTGAGGCCAGCCCGGACTTACACGAGACCTTGTCTCAAAATCATAAACTACTATGACGGCACTGAGTTAGGTAATCAACCAAGGTCATACACAGATATTATGCTACCTTATGAACAGCTACAAGTAGGTATATATACATTTGTTTAAAAAGAAAACGATAGACATATACAGGGGAATGGAGTGAGTCAATTCCCTACAGAAAAAGTCTATTTCATGGCATGAGGGACCATATACTTTTAGAAGGACTAAATGAAGACAGTACTCGGAAGTGATACACACAGTAATAATATAAAGGTAGACAGAAAGTCAGGCTGCTGAGGTAAGAGGACTGTTTACAAGTCCAAGGGCAGTCTGTGCTACACCATGAGACTCTTCATCAAGCGAACCAAAGAAATCCTAAACATAAACAGAAAATATTATATTATTCAATGCATACAATAGTGGGTTCACAAAACACTATCATATAAGTATACCATGTATTTTAACCACACCCCCTTCCATATCCTCCCCTTTTCCCTTCCTCCAGCTAGTGCCCTTTCTTGGATCAGAGTTTCACTTCTACTTTCATGACATGTAAAAAAATGATTTTGTATATCTATAAGAAAATCTGTGATCCACAAATGAAAGCATGATATTTATCTTTTGAAAGACCTTTTCACTTAATATATTCTCTAGTTGTATCCATTTTCCTGCAAATGACCTAATTTCATTCTTCTTTCTCTTTTAAAGTTTTATTTATTTATTATGTATACAATATTCTATCTACATGTAGACCTGCATGCCAGAAGAGGGCACCAGATCGCATTATAAATGGTTATAAGCCACCATATGGTTGCTGGGAATTGAACCATAACTTCTGGAAGAGCAACTAGTGCTCTTTCATTCTTTATGTCTGAAATTCTACTGTGACTATACAGTACATTTTATTAATTCATTTGCTGGCTGTTATGAACAGAGTAGAAATAAATAATTATCTGTGGGATGTTGACTTACTGTCTTTTGGGTGAATACTCATAGTAGTATAGCTATATCATTTTGATAGTTTAGTTCAATTTTTATCTTTGAAAAAAATAAAAATTGGGGGCTGGAAAGATGGGGGCTGGAGAGACGGCTCAGAGGTTAAGAACACTGTTCTTCCAAAGGTCCTGAGTTCAATTCTCAGCAACCACATGGTAGCTCATAACTATCTATAGTGAGATCTGGTGCCCTCTTCTGGTGGGCAAGCACACATACAGGCAGAACACTATAAATAATCAAGAAGAAAAAGAAAGAAAAGAGAGAGAAAGAAAGAGAGAGGAAAAGAAAGGAAGAAAGGAAGAAAGGAAGGAAGGAAGGAAGGAAGGAAGGAAGGTAGGTAGGTAGGTAGGTAGGTAGGTAGGTAGGTAGGAAGAAGGGCGAAAGAAAAATAGATCTGTCTCCCTGAGTGCTGGGATTACACCACACCCAGCAAATTCTGTCTTTAAAACTATGCTAAAATTATAATTTAAATGTAATTATGAAAAATGTCTGAAACAAAACTTGCAGGTTCAAGGCCAACCCAGGCTATCAAAACCCAAATCAAAACAAATATATAAATCTTTCATACTTTTTTTCCCAAAATCATAACATTTCTTTGTTTAAGTCAAAACCCAGCTTACCAAGTAACTGAGTTGAAATAATACCAAAATACAGAGGAAATATTCTCACCATATCCCCACCATATGCCAATTTTAGTATAAAATCTATCATCCAGACTACTGTCTTAACTTCCACATACATTCTGAATATACAAAGCTAAAATACTATTTGAATAAAAAAAAATTTCTTATGTTTAACCTTAAAAAAGGCCAGACAAAGAGGAGCAGGCCTATAGAGCCAGTACTTCTGAAGAGCAAAATCTTAGTTCAAGGCCAACATAGGCTAATCAAAACATAAAACAAAACAAAACAAAAAACAAAAAAACAGAAATTAACAGGTACAGACATCAGGCAAGTCAAAAGTACCCATTTATCAGGATGAAACACCCACTTATATGGATATAAATAGTCTCAAAGAAAATTACAAGCAGGTTAGCTAAGTGGTACAGTGCTTGCACAGGGCAGTGGGCGGAAAATCACAGCACTACCAAAAAAGCAAAACAAAACCAACAAAAAAACCACAGAATATGAAGGAAAGGCTACTCTACAAGCGTTTAACATTTTCTGTGTAACAAATGTAAAGGAATAAATCTGTGACATGAGAAATCAGAATTGAAGAGGGGAGGGGGCCTTGCTAAGGGATAAAGTAGACCCTAGTGCAAGGAGGCGTAGCTAAGGTTGACAGGTCTACCTGTTACTCATATACATAACAGCAAAGTAAAGGGTCACACCAATGTCTTTTAATTACAACTGTGCAGATGGATACTCCCTATCTTAAAATTCTTTTGAGGGGCTGGAATTAAGAGCACTGACTCCTTTTCCAGAAGAGCTGGGTTCAATTCCCAGCACCTACATGGCAGATCACAACTGTCTGTAACTCCAGTCCCAGGGGCTCTAATGCTTCTTTTGGCCTCCATGGTTACCAGGCAAGCAGCAGACACCCATATATATAATTTTTGTTTTTTTCAAGACAGAGTTTCTCTGTGTAGCCTTGGCCATCTTGAACTCGCTTAGTAGACTGGACTGGCCTCTAACAAGAGATCCACCTGCTTCTGCCTCTTAAGTGCTGGGATCACAGGCGTGCATCACCACATCCAGCTAAAATAATTTTTAAATATTTTTTTAAAGTTTAAATTACATTTAAAAAAACTGTTTGCACGCACACACACTTTAGTTTCCTGGCATATTGTCCCCCTCCACTACATGGGTCTCATGAATCAAACTCTGGTTGTCAGGCTTGGTGACAAGAAGCTTCACCTGCTGGTCAGTTCTTGAGCATATTTTAAATGGAAAAAAGTTTTCCAAGTAGACAAAAAAAGAGATCATTGAAACTGCAGGAGCAAACAATTATAAACTGCTATCACTGCTTTACCAAACGGAGGAGGGACAGGGACTAGACTTTTCAAATTAAAGCTACTATAAATAGAAAAAAGAAGTAAATACTTAATACACTATTCCTGGGGTTGGGAATGTAGCTCAGGTGGTAGAATGTCTGCCTATCATGCACTAGGCCTTGGGGTCATTCCCCAACATCCATAAACCAAGCCTGCTAGCACAGAGAGGTGGAGATATGAAGATCACAAGTTCAAGGTTGTCCTCTGCTATGTGCACTCACTCTTAGTCTGCCTGAGCAGCAGCTTGGTGAAAGCAGACAATGTCTTACGAGAGTCCAATGCCAGCATTTCTGCAAGCTACCACACATCCCACGAGAACAGTAAAAACGATACTATCTTACCTTACTTCAAATCTGAATGCAGTAGGATCCAATATTACAATATTCCAATTCAACAACATAAAATTAACAGGCAAGCTAATTGTTGCAAAAAAAAAAAAAATTAAGAGTCATGATATAACGATATACAAAAAAATTTTCTTTTCTAGCTACCCTTTTGGTATCATTTTAATTATTGAAATTCCTCCTGCACATCAATCATTTTCAGACTGGTGGTTTAGTTTTCTTACTGTGTGCATCAGGCTGTGTTCAAGAAACAGATTTTTACCATATATAGTTTCTTCCTTGTAGCACTGTGGTTTGAGCAGGCACTCTACTTCCTACTGAGTCATCAAATGCTAAGAGGTACAATGTTCCTTAAGGCAAAAAGGAACAAAAGACCTGTCTACATTTGATATCATGGCAACTTTTTCCTTAAATAAAGATCCAAAGACTTTCGTTTTATTTTTAAAATATTTGTATTAGTTTTTTGAGAGTTTTGTACAATATGTTTTGATCATATTCACCCTCCTGCCCCAACTCTGGGGATCTGGGGATCCATCCCCTTCCCTTCCCACTCAAATGTCTTTTTTTCCCATCAAGGCCAGTATGGCCAAAATTTCTGGGGAATGCAGCTTTCCACAGGAGTGTGGTATGCAGACTTATCAGGGGCTACATTAGTAGAGGAAATGCTCTCTCTGTCTCTCTGTGCCTGTCTCTCTCCTCCAACTCCCAGCAGTTAAAAATTCCCAATAGCAAGATCTGGAGAGGACAAGAACTCCACAAAGAGAGCAACAGAACCAGAAATTTGAACCCAGGGGTCTTCCCAGAGACTCATACTCCAACCAAGTACCAGGCATGGAGATAACCTAGAACCCCTGCACAGATGTAGCCTATGGCAGTTTAGTGTCCAAGTGGGTTACATAGTAATGGAAAGAGGGACTGCCTCTGACATAATCTGATTGCCCTGCTCTTTGATCACCTCCCCTTGAGGGGGGAGCAGCCTTACCAGGCTACAGAATATGACAATGCAGCCACTCCTGATGAGATCTGATAGACTAAGATCAGAAGGAAGGAGGACCTCCCCTACCAGTGGACTTGGGGAGGGGCATGCGTGAAGAAGGGGGTGGGAGGGGCTTATGGGGGGGATACAAAGTGAATAAAGTGTAATTAATAAAAATAAAAAATAAATAAATAAAATAAAAAATTTAAACAAACAAAAAAGAATTCCCAAGAGCCCTTTGGCTAGGATGGAGCTTCTTGCCCAACTCCACTCCAGGCTGGAACTTGATTATGTGCTTGCTGTCACAAACACTGCGGTCCTAAGAGTACAGCAGCACTGTTTCTTTGTGCTCACCCACAGCTTTGGGCTCTAACATGCTCTCCACCACCTCTTGTGTAATCATCCCTGGGCCTCTGGAGACAGGATGTCCCGATGTAGACCAGGCTACTCTTGAATGTGGTGATTCTCCTGCCTTAGTCTCAAGTGCTGGAAGTAGCACCAAGCAGGATTTTCTTGTCTTTTGAGACAAGGCCTCACATGGCCCAAGCCAGTCTCAAATTGCTGATCCTTCTGCCTCCGGCCCCAAGCACTGGAATTACAGACATGCTCCATCACACTCACTGAGATCTTTAAGCTCCCATTTGAGCTCATTTGCTTTGTATCCTTTCCCTTAATAATTGGTGGTACTTGTATTTCAACTTCATTGACCATTATTTGAGGCCAATGGTTATTCTATTAGACCTATGCCTTTCACAAGATGAAACTGAAGTTCTTGTTTTGTTTTTACTTAAAATACTACTAAATTTAACATATAAGCTGGCAGAAGGATGATAAAATAGACTACAATCAACTATAATTGTGAATTTTAAGTGAAACGTTCTTTTAGCATTATAAATATCTATGTTTAACATTGGGAAAGCTACATTTTGTTGGTGAATGAAGTCACTGCTGGTGAGTTCATATTGATTTTTTTTAATTTATTTTTTATTGATTCCAGTTTGTTCACTTTGTATCCCAGCTATAGCCCCTTTCTTCATCCCCTCCCAATCCCACCTTCACTCCCTCCCTCATCTCCTCCTATGACCCTCCCCCAGTCCACTGACAGGGGAGGTTCTCCTCCCCTTCCATCTGACCCTAGCATATCAGGTCTCATCAGGACTGGCTGCACTGTCTTCCTCTGTGGCCTAGTAAGGCTGCTCCCCCCTCAGGGGGAGGTGATCAAAGAACCAGCCACTGAGTTCATGTCAGGGTCTTATTGATGTTTGATAAAACCAATTTGAAAGGAATCAAAATTCCCAGCTAAGAGGTATCCAGACTTTTGCCCAAATGGCTACTTTCAGAAGCCCTATTCTATTTTTTTATAATTTTTTTTTTAAGATTTATTTATTTTATGTATATGAGTGTTCTATCTGCATTTACACCTGCCAGAAGAGGGAATCAGTTCACATTATAGATGGTTGTGAGCCACCATGTGGTTGCTGGGAATTGAACTCATGCCCTTTGGAAGGGCAGACAGTGCTCTTAACCACTGAGCCATCTCTCCAGCCCCCAGAAGCCCTATTCTAAAAAGCAGGTTTCTTTCTCTGGGCTGCTCAAACAAGGGTCTAGGGGTGGGTAATGGGAAAATAGTGCAAATGTAACATCTAGGTGATAAAAAGGACATACCTATACTTCCAGTATCCAATTATGAGAATGTCAGAATTAAAAACTTAACTTTGGGGCTGGAGAGATGGCTCAGAGGTTAAGAGCACTGTTTGCTCTTTCAGAGGTCCTGGGTTCAATCCCCAGCAACCACATGGTGGCTCACATCCATCTATAATGAAATCTGGTGCCCTCTTCTGGTGTGAAGGTGTACATAATCTTAAAAAAAAAAAAAAACAAAAAAATAACTTGACTTCTTGGGGCTGGAGAGATGTGGTTAAAAGCACTTGCTCTTGCCAATCCCAGTACCCGCATGGTGCCTTACAACCATCTATAAGTCAGTTACCAGAGACTGAACCCTCACAGGCACCAGGCATACAGATGGCGCACATACATACATGCAGGCAAAATACCTATACACATAAAAATATAACAAAGCTTTTTTTTTTTTTAATTTAACTTCTCAGTGCTGGGGATACACCTCAGAAAGTACATTTACTTCCCATGTCCAAATCCTTGGATTTTATCCCCAGCATCATACCTAAAAAACTTCTCAAATAGCCCACATTTTAAAATCTAGTATACAAAAGGTAAATGAAACCACTATTGACTAGCGATTTAAGATACTTCTGCATCTAGCTCCCATGTGCAAGAATTACAGGTATATAGCACATTTGGTTGTTTACTGCTGCAGATAGTCACCCTGGTTTCTCAAACATCAGACAAGCACTCTAGGAAATGAGTTCCATGAGTGTGTGAGTGTATGGGTGTGAAGGCTCATGGGTGAAAGGGTAGGTGAATGCATGCTATGGTATACATATAGAAACGAGAGGCCAATATCAAGTGGTGATCCTCACCTTTCACCCTGTTTGAGACATGGTGTCTCTTTTCCTGTCCACTTCTGCATACACACAGTGCCAGCTAGCTCAAAAGCTTTGTCTGTGTCCTACCTTGTGGGGGAAGCACTGGTGTTGCAGTCCAAGCTTCATATGGGTTCTGGGGATTCAAGGTCCGGTACTTAACCACTGACTCATCTCTCTAACCCCTTTTCCATTATTAAAAAAAAAAAAAAAAAAAATCCAATCTTTATGTCTTTTTAAATATTTAATTGTAAAAACATCATTATAACTTTAAGTACCCAAATAAAACCAAGATGACTCCAGAACAGTAAGTAGTTAAGAAACAAAATAGCTATTAGTCTCAAAATTTTTTAGAAACATCACAATATTCCTGTGATATAAGTCATAGCTATCTATGAATATATATGTGCGTGTGTGTGTGTATGAATGAATGAATGAACTATTTCATTCACAAGCCAACCATGGCTACAGAAAAGGTGGATAACATTTATAAGCAACTACAAGAATACCAAATACAAAACTTTTTGTTTGAATTAGCTCCTTTCATTTACACCATAGTGACTAATCTTTTTATCCTAAGAAATAGAATTAAAAAAAAAAAAAAAAAGTCTCACCATGTAGCCATGTGTCTGCCTCTCAAGTGCTGGCCTAAAAGGAGTATGCCACCACTTCAGTCCTTTTTACGACTTACTGCTATTTTAGGTGATTTGTATTTTACTGGCATGTTTGTATGTGTATCATGGGTGTGCCTAGTACCCACAAAGGCCAGAAGAGGGCATTGGACACCCTGGAACTAGAGCTACAGATGGTTTTGAACTGCCACACTGATGCTAGGAATCAAACTTAAGTCAAGAGCACAAGTGATCTTAACTGCTGACACATTTCTTTGGTAGTAAGGTAGTGGTTTTATTGTTGTTGTTTAAATAAACATGGTGGTGCACGCCTGTAATCCCAGCACTCGGGGAGGCAGAGGTAGGTGGATCTCTGTGAGTTCGAGGCCAGCCTGGTCTACAAAGTGACCCCAGGACAGCCAAGGCCACACAGAGGAACAAACAAACAAACGCTCAAACAAAAGAACTTGAAGTTACTAAATCTTTGGCATGTTACTACACAGTAGCATGGATGTCCCTTTGTATTGACACTTATCCTATTCTAGTCCAGCTTTAACTTAGCTTAAATGAAGCCGGCACAATAATTGTCAAAATTCGTAATAAATTCATTCAAGGGCAGTAGAATGGCAGTGAATATCAGCTGCTTCCCCCCCCTCAACAATCAGGCTCCAAAGAGGTAGTTCAAGGAAAATCTATTTTAATTTGTGTGTCATTTTTGTGGCAGTGATGAGAAAAGTCACAAATGTTGCAGCACTCGCATAGCTAGGTATCACTAAAGAATTCACTCTAAAGAAACATTTTCATCTTCAAAACTGGGACTTTAATGCCCCTAACACATTTTGAATGGGGATAGAAACCACTTGCAAAGAGTTTCTAAATCAGCACTTTAGTCTGATTTTGAAAATTTTAGGATCTTCAAGACCAACATCTGTATCCTGCACTTAAACAGAATAAAGAGACAGAGAGGAGGAACCAGAACTGACCTACTTCCCATTAGAAGTAACAACAGGAGAGGTCCTAGGTCTCCTCAGTCTTCCCACAGAGAAGGTCTATGCATGCAAAGCAAAAGGTGAACCAGGAGCCGCCGACCATCCCCCTCTCTCAAAACCACAGGCAACACTGACAGCCCACACACTCTCCTGAAGCAGACGCGAAGCCGAGAGCTGGGGCCGCGGCCCAGGGCCTGACAGCACTTCCCCTTTTCTCTGCGGAACCCGTTTCCTGCCTCGCACTCGGCATCTTCAGCTACACAGGAAGAGGAAGGCCGCTGGGTCCTGGATGGACACGGGCGAGGCTCGGAAATGGAGACCTCCTCGCCACCCAGGAACGGGGCCTCTTGCCTACCTAGACCCACACCGGGCCACGGTTTTCGGGACGCGGGGCGCGGGCGGATGGTCGGGGGCGCGTGGGGACAGGTTTCGCCGCATTCGGGTGCACTCCGGGCAACCTAGCTCCGGGCCACCGACTCGGCGCCGGCCCGCGCCCCCGAGCGCCCTCCCGCGCGCCTGCCCGCATCCCCCGAGAGCCCTCCCGCGCGCCTGTCCGAGCCCCCGCAGCCCAGCCCCTCAGCCGAGGGTCCGCGCGCACCCCTCACACACACGCGGCCGGCCCGCGGGGTCTTACCCCAGTGCCGTTGTCGCACACCACCACCTTCCTGCCCTGGCTGTCCATGGTTTCGCCCTGGAGAGCCGCCGCCCGGCCTGGCCTGCTTCCTCCTCCACACGGCCCCGCCCTCGGACCGTCGCTCCTCCCAAGCCGGAAGTCCCCGCCCGGCAGCAGAGCCAAGCGGGAGGGCGCAGAGGAAAAGGCGAACTGCGATTGGCAGCCGAGAAGGCCAATGAGATTTAGCCACCGTGGACACGCCCTCTCTGCATCCGGCGCTACGCAAGGGGTGCGGGGAGGTGCCTCTGTCCCAGGTGTCTCCGGACCTAGGGCGCGGCCGGCACCGCTGTAGTAGTGGCCCGCAGGTGAAGGCCGGCGGGTGTGCGGTTGTATGGCAGTGGGGAGGAGTGGGGCAGCCGGAAGCGAAGACCGAAAGCCACCTGGAGGTGCCGAGGCTTGATGTGTCATTGCTCCTAGGCCTTAGATACACCTACACCTGTTTCAAACCTCCTCTTTATTCCATGTCTCCAGTTGCAGCCCCAGGAGCCCGGCGGGATGCTTTCGTTTCTCTCTCATTCACCACTTCCCTCTTTTCTAGTCTCAAACAGGAACTCGCTATATTGTTACGACTCGCTGGCCTCAAATTTGAGATCCTCCGTAACGTCTCTTAGAAACAAGGATAAGTGCTAAATCAGACAACTCCAGGCCGGGGGTGGTGACTTTTCATCCCAGCACTCGAGGCAAAAGCAGGCAGAACTAACTACCTGGTCTTCATTGCGAGTTTCCAGACCAGCCAGAGCTATAAAGCAAGACCCTGACAAAGAAAGAAAGAGAGACAAAAGGAAGAAAGGAGAAAAGGAAGGAAGAGAGAAAGAAAAAGAGGAAGGAAGGAAAAGAAAGAAAGAAAGAAAAAGAAAGAAAGAAAGAGAAAGAAAAAAAAGGACTTTCATTTACCAGGGCAGTGGTACACTCGTCTTTAATCCCAGCACACAAGTAAAAGGAGGCGAATCTCTGTAAATTCCAAGCCAGCCTAAACTACTGATGGGACAGCCAAGGCTACACAAAGAAATCCTGTCTTGGACACACACAATACATTCATTAACTTTAATTTTGTTTTGTTTTCTGAGACAGGGTCTCACTGTCTAATCTTGTGTTAAACCTGAGAATCCATTTTGTCCGATAAGAGCAAGGTTTATTTTGGGGTGCACAGGGACTGGTCGGCCAGCTGCCTCACGCTAACTCAGGGTTTGAGAGAACAGCCCCTGCCATTCTCTTGAAATTCCTTTTATAGGAGAGATAAGTTGTTCTCAGAGTCCAGAGAACTGGCTGTTACACATTGTTAGATACAATGAAAGGGAAGAAACAAGGGTAAGGATATGCGTCATGTGAATCCCAAGCTTGGTGTAGAAACTTAACTTGCAAGGACTTAACACAGGACCAACAAGAACATATTCTTAACTATCTTACTGCAAACAGAAACCTTAACTTGCAAGGTGTGTTGTTCCTGTTTCAGTCTCACACTTGGCTGACCTGCAGCTCAATGTGCAGAGCACACTGTCCTCCAATTGCCTGCCTCTGTCTCCCCAGTCCTGGGATTAAAGGCATGCACCATCATGTCCTGCACAACTTTTGATTCTGTTCTGGACAGTTAAATGTTTTGTGATGTTTGCAGGACTTTGTACATGGGAATAAAAGCCTCTAAATGCTCAGGTGGTCGTGAGGATTCTATGCAGAGAGCAAGCATCAGCTCAGTGGTAGCTATTTAGTATTAAATGAGCACTCCTGAGCATGTGGTTCTTTTTATTTGTAATCATTACGTGTCTCCTTTGTGATTGCCCATGTTCTAAGACCCGGCTTGTTACAGCTCTCTGATGATTATGCACACAGACAAGCAGGTGGTGATACTCAGTACTAAATAAGCATTCGTGAAGCTTTTGCTGTTTTAATTTCCTCCTGTCAAGGTTCCATCATCTTACACAATATAAATTGCAAGATGATAATGTGTTTTATTTAATTAAATTTTAGGCCTACCGCTCCCTTAAGCTTCTAGGTAAAATATGGAAGATACCCTACCTAATCTTACTGGCAAAAGTTTTCAAATTCAGCTTTGTTACATATGTTACTACTTAAACTCAAGTACTCATTGTTGATGCCTACTGTTTACAAGTTTAGTATTTTATCATTGAGCTAGCAAGATGGCTCAGCACCTAAAGGTGCCTGCTAGACGACCTGCGTTCAAGCCCTTGGACTCACCTAACATGTATATACTATTGTCCCTGAGGCTTACTGATTCAAAAATATGGTATACACAGTGACTCTCTTGTTGTATAAATTTTATTAACTGGGGCTGGAGAGATGGCTCAGAGGTTAAGAATACTGGTTGTTCTTCCAAAGGTCCTGAGTTCAACTCCCACCAACCACATGGTGATTTATTTCCATCTATAGTGATATCTGGTGCACAGGCACACATGAAGGTAGAATGCTGCATTATTATAATAAATAAATACATCTTGTAAGTGAAAAAAAATTATTTCTGATGCCACTGCTACAATGAAATATGTATTACTCATATAATGTATAAAAGTAAGCATCCAGTGTAACAGATAAGTGATAAAGCATGTCTATAGGATATATTTCACCAAATATAATGCTTATTGTCCTTAGAGTTTGACTTTAGTAGAGAGCTTTTCAGTCAATATTTTGTTCCCTAAATTGTTTTTAAATTAAGTAAATTTGAATTTTTTTCATACGATTAAAGGGGGAAAGGTGTGCTTGACAACAGTATCCACTATTAAAATATAAGCTTCTAATCATGAGCAGAACAAGAGCAATGTTCAAATCCAAGAATCATTCCAATTGCTAAAGTAAGACTGCATACAATCTGATTACATTCACAGTTTGATATCTTTTAGCCTAAATGCAATATGCTATGGCTCTTAACTTTGTGATTAGAATCTGAACATTAAAGATAATTTGCTGTTGAGAACAAATGAGCTAAATGAAATGCTTGCTTGCCATGCAGCAAGCTCTGGGTTCCATCCCCAGCCATAAAACCATTCAGATGTCCCAACACTTGGGAGGTGGAGGCAGGAGGAAGAGAGAACAAACAAGGCCCATGGGGACAGAGATAAATTTAAATCTCTAATGAAGTATTAACATGAGACTTTCCGTAGCCAAGCTTCCCCTCAACAGCATGCAGAACAGCTTTTTCACAAGCTGCTTCAGGCCTTGAAGTCTAACAAACAACTAAAAGTGAGTGTGGGTTGATAAGACTGGGTTCAGGCCTGCTCTGCCATGAGAGAGGACTAAGGTCTAGCTCTTCTATCTACTGTTCCCTAGATGTCCTCCTCCCTCTTTCTTTCCTTCCTTTCTTCCCTCCTTCCTTTCTTCCCTTCCTCCCTCCCTCCCTCCCTCCTCCTCTCCTTCCTTTCTTTTTTCCTTCCTTCCTTTCTTTTTCTTTGACAACTCTCACTCATATTCCAGGCTGGCCCTTGCTATGCAGCACAGGCTAAAGTCTCAGCCATGCTCCTGCCTCATACTCGTAAGTGTGAGAATTGGAAGCATAAGCCACCGCACCAGGCCTCTCTTGTGGCCTTTTTTCTTTCTTTTTAAGATTTATTTTAGGCTGGAGAGATGGCTCCGTGGTTAAGAGCCCTGTCTGTTCTTCCAGAGGTCCTGAGTTCAATTCCCAGCAACCACATGGTGGCTCACAACCATCTATAATGGAATCTGATGCTCTTTTCTGTCATGCAGTCATATGTGCAAATAGAATGCTCTTATGTATAAATAAATAAATCTTTAAAAAAGATTTGTTTTAGTGTATTTATGTAACTATGTGTCTCTTGAAAGTATGTTAAAGCAGGTATGCACGGAGGCCAGAGAGGGCACTAGATCCCTTGGAGCAGGAGTTACAGGCATTTTTAAGCCACCTGATTTGGCTGCTGGAATCTGAACTCTGCTCCTCTAATAGAACAGTAAGTACTCTGTTAGTAATTGCTAAGCTTTCTCTCTAGCGGCCCTCTTGTAGACTTTTTATATGTATTATAGGAGTGATGGTGATTATTGATTGTGAATTTGATTATATTACAATCACCTAGGAGACATGCCTTCAGGCATGCCTGTGAGGGATTAGCAGGTGAACCACTGGGTGCCTGTGAGAATTGTCTTGGTTATGTTCATTGAGATGGGAAAAGCCTTCCTAAAAGTAGTACCTAAGGGAAGGTGGCACCATTTCCTATTCTAGGGTTGTAGACTGTTTAAAAAGAGGGAATACTTCTGCTGTTAGGTGGCATGGAGCACGGGGGTAATGCCTTCTGTTTCACTCCTCACCACCTGTGGCAGTTAGGAGAGCTTTTTCTGCCCCTCACCACTTGCAGCAGTTGGGAGAGCTGGCCCAGGTCAAGAAAGCAAGAGGCTGATCCTGCCCCTCACTAGCTGCAGGGAGGGTGGCAAGGGTGCCATTGAGCTAGAGTGCTGCCCCTGCCCCTTGGCTGCAGCATTGGGTGAGCTACTGGAGCAGTGCTGGAGAGCTTGCTCTGGTGCTGTGAGATCAGGAAAGCTGGTGGGCTGACCAGCTCAGCTCCCACCCAGGCCCAGATCTAGGGCTTTGACCCGACCCACCCCAACATGTACCCCATCCATGAACTGCTGGAACATGTGGCAAGGATGGTCCTGTAGATCCAAAGCTGCAGAATCTCCATGACACAAGGCAACAACAAACTACCTGACAGGAGTCCCAGTGAGGATCCAGTATTGCTGGTGTACCAGAAGCCAGAGGCCACAAACCAGACCAATGACTCATTGCAATGAACATTTGCAAGTAAGCTGTATGGACAAAAGGGTATACTGTGGCACACAGGAACATGGTACAGCTTCCAGAATGAATTATTTTCTATGCTTTGTTTTGTTTATTTGGGGGGGGGGGGGTTGCAAGGGCAGAGGGCTGATACAAAGGAGTGGGGAGATGAGTGAGATTGGGGTGATTGATGTGAAACTCACAAAGAATCATTAAAAAGTTTTTAAAAAAATAAACACACCTAAACGTTTTTGAGGAGAAAAAATAAAGAGGGAGTGCCAGCATTCACTTTCCTCTGTTTCCGGAATTCGAATGCAGCAGCCCCACCATATGCTAAGAGCCAACGTGCACTCTCTCTCTTAAGTTGCAGTTGTCACATTATTTTTTTAAATTTATTCATTATGTATACAGTGTTCTGCCTGCATGTATGCCTGCAGGCTGGAAGAGGGCACCAGATCTCATTATAAATGGTTGTGAGCCACCATGTGGTTGCTAGGAATTGAACTCATGACCTCCCGAAGAACAGCCAGTGCTCTTAACTTCTAAGCCATCCCTCCAGCCCCTGTCACAATATTTTATCACCTCAACAGGAAAAGTAAGACAATGGGTCATACAGGTTGGGTGGAGATTGCCACCTATGACTCCTGGTGACGCTGTGAACCATCTCCCTGCACTCTCCTAAAGATCAGGTAGAAACAAGAGAAAGTAGCAGTTACTGCACTTTCTCTAAAGCAGTGGTTCTCAACTTGTAGGTCTCGACCCCTTTGGCAAACCTCCAAAAATATTTACATCATGATTCATAACAGCAACAAACTTACAGTTATGAAATAGCAACAAAAATAATTTTATGGCTGGGGGTCACCACAACATGAGAAACTGTATTAAAGGGTCACAGCATTAGGAAGGTTGAAAATCTGTAAAGCAACATTTCAATTTAGTCAGATGGTGCTACCTAATTTGGGCTGTTACTAAAACACCTGACAGTAAAAGCATATTCCTGTGTGTTCAGCATGTGGAGATGACTGTCTCCACATGTGCCTTCAGTACCTGAGTGAACAATGACATTGTCTTAAGTGCTCTGACCACCTTCTGGTCTGTTATAGCACAACTTCTGTAGTTTACATTACTACTTTCTGCATTGCTGGGCAATCGAGATAGGCAAGTCTCTACTACTGAGTCATGTCCTCAGCTATCAACTTGATCATTTTATATTTGAAGCCTACTTTATTTCTAATTACATATGTAGGTGAGTGCAAGTGTGAGTGCATGTGCCCTTGGAGTCCAGAAGAAGGCAGGGAAGAGTTGTGAGTCATCCATCATGGGTGCTGAGAAGCAAACTCTGGTCCTCTGCAAGACCAGTACAAGCGCTTAACCGCTGAGCCATGCCTACAGCCTCCCTCAGCTTACATAAACTGAATATGACGGTACACAACTATAATCCCATTCCTTGGGGGTGGAGACAGGAGGACCAGAAATTCAAAGTCATTCTCCTCTACATAAGAAGCCCAAGACCTGCCTAGGCTAGAAACCTTGTCACACTATACACACACAACCTACATGGGAGGATATGAGTAAGCTATATGCAAATACTATCCCATTTTATCTAAATAACTTAAGCCTCTGTGCATTTGGTGTTTGTAGTGGTTTGAATGAAAATTTGAATGTTTGTTTCTAAATTGGTGGACTGTTTAGGAAAGATTAGGAGGTGTGACTTTACTGAAAAAAGCATGTCAGTGGGGGTAAGCTTTGAGGTTTCAAAAGCCCATGCCAGGCCAAAGCTTACTCTCTCTTTGCCTCCAGTTAAAAGCTTTCTTTCATAAGAGTTGCCTTGGTCATGGTGTCTTTTCACAGCAATAGAACAATAACTAAGACAGGGCCCAGGTGAGGACTTTTTAGCAAAAGAAGGTTCTAAGTGCCTGTTTCAGGGAAAACACTTAAACCAGACTTTTGGCAAGTATAGCATTAACTCTTTTTAACTACAATTATCAATTTCACATTAGATTTTGGGCTGTGTCCCTCCTGCCTACCTGAGATGGTATATCCTATGATTAACATGTCTGGGGTTCCCCTTTCACTGAGGGAAAACATTATTCATTCCTCCACTATCGAGTTGGAATTTAAATTTATTACATTTTTATTCATTTACTGTATGGATGGGGTGGGCAGAGCTTTCATTAAAAGATGGTTTTTATCTAAGGGTTTTATTATCTTGAGGGACTTCCTGGGCAGAGGTCTGGTGGGTGACCTGGTCAGTCTAATTGACCCACCAGGAGGTATTCATGTGCCTCTCCATCCCAGTGTCTTCATCGAGTTTGGAAGCTTCAAGGGATAATGAAGATCTGACCACACAGACCTTCCAGGCAGCTGTGCTCATTAATTTCCTGATAAAAACAGGAAACCAGAAAACAAACCAGTGCATTTAAACATTTTTGGAATTTCTGACCTGTGACTGGGGCACAACTTCTTATAGAAACAAGAACATTCTAGGCTTCTGGCCAAGACAGAGCTGATTATCAAGCACAAGGGGGCAGAACTACTCCTTTCCCAGCACTCCCCCAACAGCCCAGCCAGATCCTGTCTCCTGTTCTCACCACACTGACAGTCCAACCTACTGTATTAGTTGCTTTTCTATTGCTGTGATAAAACACCATAGCCAAGGCAACTTATAGAATGAAGATCTTACTTGGGGCTTAAGGTTTCAGAGGGATAATGGTCCACAATGGTGATAGATGGTAGCAGGCTGCAGGCAGCTGCCACAGGAGCTTACAGCTCGCATCTTGAACTAAAAACTGAAAGCTGGTATACTAGTGTAGTTTGGAAACCTCAAAGCTGGGCCCTAGTGACACACCTGCTCAGCAAGGCCACACCTCCTAAAGAATACCCAATATACCCACCACCTTGGGACTAAATATTCAAATTCCTGAGATTTGTGGGGGGAATATCTCATTCAAATCACAACACCTATTCTGGAGGCTCATGCAGGAAAATGACTTAATTCCACAGGTTCAGTTACAGATGGTTTCTCAAATAAGTTAATTAAATGAATGCATGAATGATAGAATTAGGCCAGATAACTGTCTCTAAACCAGTCAGTGTGGTCAGGGTATTGTGGTTCAGATACTTGGCTGGTCCTAGCGACACGATTAACTGCTGATAAAAAGAAGGCACATACAGCTCAGGGGCCTAAAACCAGGGAGAATCACTAGCAAGAAGTCAGTGATGGCTGTTAGGAGAGAGTTACCAGAGTCCAGCCATCTCAGGAACAACCTCCATCTTCCTGATAAGGTCAAAACTGAGTTCATATTCCCAGGCCCCGGAACCAAGTCCCATCCTGCTTCTTCAAGCATTTCATGTTTGTTTGGTAACCAGTAAAAGAAGTAAAGAGGGAAGTTGCTGATTATCTAAACCAAGTCATAAATGTATTGCTTGTCGTGACATAAATTGACTCTATGCAGCTTGTTCCCTTATCATTCTGAATTCTGGGCCAGGAGTCCAGGAGGGGACCTGACTACAAAAGCTGAATCAAGGACCCTGAAACAGCTGACCCAGATAAGGCCCAGTCCTCAACGCTTACTCAACCCCTTCTATCAAAATATGATTGGACAGTGCTACAGCCCACCCTGTTTCCCCTCACTTTGGGGTTCCATCCTTTAAAAATGCTGTACAATTTTTCTTCAGGGTCACAGTTCAGCTCCGGGGTCTGTTCTGTGGCCCTGATCATCCAGTAGTGATCTGAATACAATAAGATTTTGTCATCTGCTTAAATCCTAAGATGAACATTTAAAGAGTCAGTTCCTGAATCTGTGCTGTTCAGGCTGGTCAGTTTTTTGCTGCCTAATTCAAATAAAGATCTTGCTTTGCTTGACCCTTGTGACTGCTTGGGTTTTTTTTTTTTTTCAGACTCCCCCCCCAAAAAAAAAAAATGGTTCATGCCTTTAATCTCAGCATTCAAGAGGCAGAAGCAGGAGGATCTCTGAGTTACAAGCTTACCTGGTCTACATAGTGGTCCCAGGCTACTTGGGGCTTTATAGTAAAGCCCTGTATAGGAGGAAGGACAGATGGAGGAAGGGAAGGAGGAAGAGAAGAAATGAGGGAGGGAAAAAGGGAAGTGGAGGAAGCCCTGAGTTCCTGAAACCTGAGTATATGTTGTTGATGATAGAGAGCCATGCCAAGAACCATTGCCTGAGACCCATGAGGAAATGGAAAAGCTTTCTTCTCAGAGTGAGGCTCAGAGGGATGGTATCCTAGTCTTTTCTGTTGCTATGAAAAGATACTATGACCAAGGCAACTCTTATGAAAGAAAGCATTTAGTTGGGAGCTGGCTTACAGTTCCAGAGGTTTAGTCTATTACCATCATGGTGGAGAACATCGTGGCATGCAGGCAGACATGGTGCCTGGGGAAGCTACATCCTGATCCATAGGCAGCAGGAAGAGAAAAAAAGAACTAGGCCTAGCATGGGCTTTTGAAATCTTAAAGCCCATCCCCAGTGACACACTTTCTCCAATCCTTCTAATCCTATCAAGAGTTCCCCCTCCCTGGTGACTAAGCATTCAAATATATGAGCCTACAGGGGCCATTCTTATTCAAACCATCACTGAAGGCAAAGCCTTCTTCTGGTCCATATGGGAATGTTGATAATGTGTGGAGAAAATGTTCACCATAGCTTTCATTCCTCATATATTTACAGCCTGAAGACTGCCATTCTACCGAGACTGCTCTTACCAAGATTAGCTAACCCTGTAGCTTTGATTCAGCTGTACACCACAAGCCCTGCATCCTTGTTGAGTTGCATGCAATAACTCTGCCTCCCTGCTCAATGCTATATAATAAATGTGCTGAGCTTTCAGTTGCTGAGGCTTCTCCACTGGAGAGCAGGGAGTACAAGATTCCAGCTGCTCCATGTTACTGTTTTTATTTTAGTTTAGTTTTTCATTCCTTCATGGCCCTGGTCAGGACAACTTCCTGGATTCACATAAGGAATCAGTAAGAAAGAAAGAAATCAGGGTGCTCTTACCATGGAAAGAAAAAAATGGATGTGTGCTAGATAATAAAAAGCCACAAGAAGGCCAGGAATGGTGACTGTCTTAGGATTTCTATTGCTTGGATAAAGCGCCATGACCCAAACCATCACAACATGGGGAGGAAGGGGTTTATTTCAGCTTACAACTCTCAGGTCACACTCCATCACGGGGGGGGGGGGGGGGGGGGGGGGGGGAGTCCTGGCAGGAGCCTGGAGGCAGAAGCTGAAGCAGAAGCCATGAAGGTATGATGTTTACTGGCTTGTTCTCCATGATGTTCTCATCCTGCTTTTCTGAACCATCAGGACCACACTCCCCAGTGAGCTTGTCCTCCCACATCAATCACCAAGTAAATGCACTTTAGAGTTGCCCCAGGCAAATCTCATGGAGGCATTTTCTCAGTTGAGAGTCTTTCTTTCCAAATGACTTGAGTTTATGTCAAACTGACATAAAATTAACTAACATAGTAGCACACATCTTTAATCCCAGAAAGTGGTGTTCAGAGGATAGTTGTTTCTCTTAGGAGTTCCAGGCTAGCAGCATCTGTGTGTGAGGGGACATAGTAGAGAAATCACTGAAATGGCTGCTCCTGGAGGGGGAAGGTTCTGTTTGATTTTGCTGTAATCTGCTTAAATTCAGTAGCCCCTCTGTTGAGACCTACTTTAGTTTTTACCATAACTATGGCTCCTCTGTTAACACCTGCTGTAGCCTTTAGCATATCAGAAGCCATCTTGCCTCCAAGTCTCCATTTTGATCATAAATTGAAATTAAGTTCAAGTTCTTAGGCATACATGGCTGAGACCAGGATATTCAATAGTTCAGCCCTTGCTGTTCAGAATAAAACAATAGATGATAAATGCATTTTCTGCTGGAGTTAAGACCAAAACATTCTGCTATGTTCCTTAAACCCAGAATCCTAAATCCCAGCCAATCAGCTTAAAGTCCTTTGTCTAGCTTCCTAGATATAATACATTTGGAACAAAATAGATTATGTTTAGCTAGTCAAAATGATGTAATGCTGCCCCCTCTTGCTTCCTACACCTGATTACCTGGTTATTACCTGGTTATGGTTTTTTGCCTAAAAAACCTGCCTTAGAAACAGACCAGCATCATAGTCTGGCTCCCCGGTCTAGATTGTGGCCCTGACTAGTCAGTTTTTGTTCAGCATTCAATAAACTTCCATCAGTGTGAGTCTGGTGTCCAACTGAACCCATAACGGTTTGGGGTTTTTTGTTTGTTTGTTTGTTTGTTTGTTTTGTTGTTGTTGTTTTATAAATTTATTTATTTTATTTGTATGAATGCTCTATCTTCATGTACAGCTACATGCTAGACAAAGACATCAGATCTCAATATAGATGGTTATGAGCCACCATGTGGTTGCTGGAAATTGAACTTAGGACCTCTGGAAGAGCAGCCAAGTGCTCTTAACCACTGAGCCAGCTCTCTAGCCCTTATTGTTGTTTGTTGTTTGTTGTTTGTTTTTTCGAGACAGGGTTTCTCTGTGTAACAACTCTGGCTGTCCTGGAACTCACTCTGTACACCAGGCTGGCCTCGAACTCACAAAGATCCTCCTGCCTCTGTGTCCCAAGTGCTGGAATTAAAGGCATGTGCCATCACTGGTGGCTGGTTTAGTTTTTGGGGACAGAGTTTCTCTATGTAACCCTGGCTGGCTTCAACTCAGAGACCTGCCTGCCTCTGCCTAGGCATGTGCTATATCCACCATGCCTGGTGGGGACATGGGAGGGAGAAAGATTTTTATTATGGATAAGGGAGAGAAAATATCCAGAGGCATCTGGCAGAGTCCAGAGATGAGAGAAAAATTGAATATGGTAAGGGCTGGAAGAGCAGGAGAGGACAGTGAAGACAGAAAGAAATGGGGCAATAGCAGGAGAGCAGAGGGCAGCAACAGAGAAGAGTTAGAACATGAGCCTGTGAGCTGGAGGGCATTTAGGGTAGAGGAGAGGGTGAGGAGGCCTAGGGGACCAGGGTGGTAGCTATGAGTGTGGAACAAGTATTTGTGAATAGGGACCTAGGGGCCTGGAGGCCATCACAGGTTTTGGTATGAAGCCTCTTGTGCATGGCAATGGAGAGTAATGTCCCTTCTGCCAGAGGAAAAAAGAATGACTCCTTTTGGGGATGGGGAGTCAATCCTTTCAACAAAAGAAAGGATCTGATTCACTCCCATAACTGAACGTCTAGAGAAATGAATTTTAGGCACATCTGGATCTAGGCCATACAAAAATGCCCGCTCTGAACTGGGCTGTAGATTTACCTGGCAACTCTTAGTAGCCAAATAAAAACCTAGGCTTTGTCTACATGCCCACCACTGGACTATTCATGGAAGCCAAAGAGAGTTGCTTATTACTAAGCAAACAACCCTAAGAATTCAGGATAGAAAGAGGTCCCTCTCAGGAATTCTGTAGCATGCGTTTCCACAGAAGCTTGATGGCTGGGTGCTAGGAAACAAACAGCAACAGCTCATAAATTCAGGTGCTGGCCTATGCGTCAGCTCTGGAGAGCTACTACCTCCTAGTTATTGCTAAGTTGCTTAACATTAGACAAGAATGTCCACACTTTCAATCCAACCAAGAGTGTTATCAAAATTCTAGAGAGATGGCTACTTGTTATTTTTTTCAAAGGACCCAATTCAAGTCCCAGTACCCACATGGCAGCTCACCATCATCCTTAACTCCAGTCTCAGGGGATCCAATGCCCTTTTCTGGCTTTTGCAGGCACCAGGTACACAGTGGCACATCCATACATGTAGGTAAAACACGAATACATTAAAAAAAAATTAAAACATTGCCAGGCATGGAGACACAGGCCTATAAATTCCATTTCTCTGAGGCTAAGATAAAGGGTTTCAAATTCAAGGTCATCCTGGGCTATACAAGTGCCTATAGACTAGTATCTGAATTTCACTTAAAAAAAGAATTGCTGGGTGATGGTGGCACACACCTGTAGTCCCAGACTTTGGGAGGCAAGACAGGTGGATCTCTGTGGGTTCAAGACCAACCTGGTTTACAGAGTGAGCTCCAGGACAGCGAAGCTACACAAAGAAACCCTGTCTCAAACAAACAAACAAACAAACAAACAAACAAACACCCCAACAAAACAACAAAATTAAAGCCAGGCAGTAGTGACATGAGCCTTTGATCTCAGCACTTGGGAGGCAGAGGCAGAGGCCAGCAGAGTTCAAGGATAGCTCTGATCTACAGAGCAAGTTCTAGGACAGCCTGGAACCCTGTCTCAAAAAACAATAGCTAGCTAGAGAGAGAGAGAAAGATTTTTAAGTATTAGGGGTGGGGCATATTGTTCAGTGGTAGGGTACTTGCTTGGCACCAACAATATTAAGAATTAGGTGGGCTAGTGAGATGGTTTAGTGGTTAAGAACACTGGCTGCTCTTCCAGAGGTTCTGAGTCCAATTTCCAGCAACTACATGGTAACTCATGACCATCAATAAAGGTACCTGATACCCTCTTCTGGTATATAGGTGTACATGCAGACAGAGCACTCCTACGTTAAAAAAATACATAAATAAATCAGTTTAAAAAATAAGAAGTTACACACAGAATCCTTGTCTCAAAAGACAACAACAACAACAATAATAATAATAATAATAATAATAATAATAATAGGAGGAGGAGGGAGAGGAGGAGGAGGAGGAGGAGGAGGAGGAGGAGGAGGAGGAATTAGGCTTGGTGTGGTGCTACAAGGCTTTAATCCCAACTCTTGGGAGGCAGACACAAGTGGATCTCTGTGAGCTAAAGTCCTGCCTATTCTACATAGTGAGTTCAAGGCCAGGATCAGGAGTGAGACCCTGTCTCAAAGACTCTTCTGGCCTCTGAGGGCACCTGCACACATATGGTACACATTCATTCACACATATGAGGCACATACATTCACACACACTTACACATTAAATAAAAATAATAACTTTTAGCCAGGCAGTGGTGGTGTACACTTTTAATCCCAGCACTCAAGAGGCAGAGGTTTGTGGGCTGGAGAGATGGCTCAGAGGTTGAGAACACTGGCCACTCTTCCAGAGGTCCTGAGTTCATATTCCCAGAAACCACATGGTGGCTCATAGACATCTGTAATGAGATCTGGTGCCCTCTTCTGGTGTGGAGGCACACATGCAGGCAGAACATCTTAATCTTAAAATAAAATCTTAAAAATTAAAATAAAAAGAGGCAAAGGCAGGTGGATCTCTGTAAGCCTGAAGCCAGCCGGGTCTATAGAGCAAGTTTCAGGACAGCCAGGGCTACAGGAGAAACCCTGTCTAGAAAAGCAATAATAATAATAATAACAACAACAATAACAACAATTCTTTAAAGAAGTTTCCCTCATGAGTTCTGATTTCTAGAACGCATTATGAAAGAGAACACATGGATACCACGTGTGATGGCACCTCAGGAGGCAGAGGCAGGCAGACAGATCTCTGAGTTTGAGGCCGACCTGGTCTACATAGTCAGGGCTCCACAGTGAGATCGTTCTCAGAAAAGCAAAGATGGTTCAGCAGCTAAGAGTATGTACTGCTCTTCCAAAGTCCTAAGTTTGGTTCCCAGCATGCACAACAGGTAGCTCAGAACGGCATGCAACTTCGGATTTAAGATTTAAAAAAACACCACAAAACAAAACAGGACACATAGAATTGGAGTACTTGTGCCCTCAGGGACTAACAGGAGTGAGCTCTAAAGGGCTGAGGAAATGGTTTAGCATTTGTTCTTGCAGAGGATTCAGGTTCAATTCCCAGCACCCACAGGCTGCTCAAATTCCAAAGGATCCTATGCCTCTTTTGACCTCCTCAGGTACCTGGCATTCACATGGTACTCAGACATGCAAGCTAAACACATTAAATTCAATGCTACAAATTTTAATTTTATTTTGGTTTTTATGAGACAGGGTTTCTCTGTGTAGCCCTAGTTGTCCTAGGATTCTGTAGACTAGGCTGGCCTTGAACTCACAGAGATCCACCTGCCTCTGCCTCCCATGTGTTGGAATTAAAGGTGTGTTCCACAACACCTGGCAAAATTAATAAATTTTTAAAAGGCCTAAATCAGCACATTCCATTGGTCGAAGTCTTGAAGCTGTGACAATTGCTCATGATAAAAAAAAAAAAAAAAAACCACTTTAAAAATGAAATGTATATAATTTCTGCTGTGTGAGCAGACCTGATTCTGCTGGTCTGGACCAGGAGCAGGAATTGAGCTTGAGGCTGAGGCCTCATCTGTTACTGGGAGGCTCCATCATAAGTAGCGACCTGGCATTTGGGTCTGCACACACCTCATTGCCGCTTGCATATACCTCATTGTGTTTAATTTGGGCAGGTTCCCAGTTCTCTGTAGTTCCCAAGAATTCAGGATTGGACAACAGAGAAGGTAAAATTGTCTCCCTGCCTTCTTCAAGGCATCTTCTCATATTTCCTTGCTACACCCAAGTACTGTAGCTTCTCGCCTGGTTTCTTAGCTCTTGGGAAGATGCTTTTGTAAGTGGGTAGTTGTTGAAATGGGCACAGTCACAGGGAAGAAGCCCTGGAAAGTTCTACTCTGCCACTCTGATGATATTGGATGCCCATTCTTCTTCGTGTGTGTGTGTGTGTGTGTGTGTGTGTGTGTGTGTGTGTGTGTGTATGGGGGATGATTGAATAGTTAGGGGAACAGATACGTAGGGTACTGTCCAAAAGTCCCTGTGATGTCCTCATGGTTGCTTGGAATGTAGGAAATAATGAATTAGCAAGCACAGTCACTTCACTTTAATGGGTTAATAGTTCTCTCCTTACGGCTTTCTTGTTATTTGGAGTTTTTGGCCTTTGGAAGTATAAGAGAGTACTAAAAGTACAAAAGAGGAGAGAGAGAGTATTCCTTTCTAAATTTAGAAAACCTAAAATCTGCTTGGTATCGTGTGACAAGACTCTTCCTGGGGAGACACAACACACTCTCTACTCACCCCAGATGGGGAGATCAGAACAGACCAAACAACAGATACCACCAAAGTCCAACCTGGCGAACCAATGGGTTTTATTTGGGTTACTTACAGGAGTATAGGTGAAGGGGTTACAGGAGCAGAAATGACTCAAAGGCAGCTGCATCACCAAAGCCCAGCATGGGTGGCAGCTCACAAAGCTGGGAACCTGGAGCACACTGCACAGCCTGCACGCAGCTCAGAGGCTGGAGAGTCTTTCCAAGTGATTCAGCTGGTCTAAACCTCTACTAAGCAGCTCAGCCGGTTCACCAGGAAGTCATTCTGGTCTCAGAGTCTTCTTTACACCTCGGCTCCTCTGAGATTCTTCTTTGCAGCTTTGTTGGGATAATTGTTTTGTGCACTGTGTAAAGACTGTCTTTGTATTATTCAAATGTTGATTTTTGCACCAATAGAGAGCTGAGTACTGTCCGGATTTTGGTATTATTATTATCATTATGGCTCATCACCTGCCTCAGTATTTTGTAAACACACACCTCCCTCACCTTCTGATTGGTTTAATAGATCTGATGGCCAATAGCTGAGGCAGGAGAGGGAAGACCAGACTTTCAGGCAGAAAGAGAGTCTCTGTGGGAAGAATCAGAGGCAAGGGGAAGGAGGAGGTGTAAGGTACAAGTGCTGGGCCTGCATAAGATAACAGGCCACGTGGCAGGACACGGACTAGAGTTAGTCAGGATATCAGCTAGCTGAGAGAATGCCCAGATATATTTCCTAAGCTTTCATAAATAGTAATGTCTTTGTATCATAATTTGGGAGCTGGCAGATCCAGGGTAGTCCTGTGCTATGGCTTGACTTGTCTGAGAGTAACTCTCAGCAATCTTTATTAAGCTTACTTTTGGGAGGGAGGGAAGGACTTAGAGAATCTTGTCAGTTTCAGGAACTTCCTGAAGTTATTTTGAGTAGTTTATCTTTTGTCTTAAAGAATTTTACTGAAGGATGGAATGTTCAAATCTGGTAGGAAACTGCTACGCACACTTGGTGGCATACACATATCACAGGAATACTCAAGTGGCAGAGACAAAGATTATTGCAAGTTCAAGGCCAGCCCAGGCTACACAACAAGTCCTAAGCCATTTAAGGCTATATAAGAAGACCCTTTCTTCCAAAATTTTTTTTTTCAACTAAAAAAAAAAAAAAGCCAGGTCGTGGTGGCACATGCCTTTGATCCCAGCACTTGGGAGGCAGAGGCAGGCAGATCTGTGAATTTAAGGCCAGCTTTGTCTATAGAGTGAGTTCCAGGACAGCCAAGGCTTCATGTTAATTGCCTGTGTCTTACAGTGAATAACTGGATAGATGTAAGGTCTGAAGATATGAAAGTTTAAGTTATGGGGATATAAAAGTTTAAATTATAGGGATTGTTTAAGGGTCTAGGAAAATGTTTCAAAGTTGGTAAATGCAAGAAAGATCGGAGAGTCTAAACAGGTTTTTTGAGGTATTTGAATGTAAGTTGTAATGACTTAAAGTAATTTAAGACATATTGAAAATGGGAGATATTTCAGATTTCTCCCTCCTCTCAGCTATTGTGCTTATGTTAGAGGGTTTTAGAAGCTCAGAGTTATGACATTGATCAATAGAGTTCTAGTAAGCTGATAGAGCACTGACTGCTTATTATCCAGTCACAAGCTTGAGATTTTAATTTCCTTTTGGTTGTCTTCTGGAAATAGACTTAAAGGTACATCTCAACATGCTAAAAACATTTGTCTAATGTGCCATAGCTTTTACTAGGTCTTAGTGGCATGAGTCTACTTCTGTTGTCTTGTAGATACCTGTTAACTGCTTTTTCTGAAGTATGGATCTCAAAACAATGGTGATGCTAATATGAGTTTCAGAAACCAAAAAGTCACAAGACCTGGATCTGGCATAGCTCACACAGACACCAGATTATATTTTTCCCCTTGGTCTTAGGATTCCTCACTTTCCTCATTTACTAGACAAATATTAACTTCTGCCTCTAGTATGAATTTGTCTCAGCAGATTTTCACCTGGTTGACAGAATCTATTTGGGGATCAGCTGTGGACTGCAAGCTGAAATCTGGACTTGCTGGAAGCTGACATGATTGCTCCCTGCCTCTTCAGGTGGATCAACTAACCAGACATTTCTGAGGACTGCCCCATTGCCCAGCCTTTTGCTGGCATTTTGGCCTTTCTAGCCCCTGATGCCAGCGGTCCTATCGTCACACTGAAACAATTTCAGAAGAAGAGACCTCCACCCCAAATCCCAACTAACAGACTGAAATGCTAGGTCAAAAGGGGCTCCCTGACATTAGCTATTATCTTGGGGACCTGCTTAGCGGGAGCAGCAACTGGACAAAAACGCCTGGAGAGACACTAGAGAGAAAAGATTCCAGAGGATGGTTTAAATCCTGGTATAATAGTTCTCCTTGGCTTAAAACCCTTATATCCACCCTGAAGGGACCCCTACTCATTTTAATTTTTACCTGTGGGCCTTGTATTTTAAATTGCCTTGATGGCTTTCATGAAAGAATGCTTGGGAGCAATACAGTTAATGGTACTCAGATCTCATTGTGGAAAAGTAAATCTGGAGGACTCCAGTGTCAAATCTGAAAGACCCATGATTGGGTCTTCAAATGATTATGGGAAGGAGGAATGAGAGACTAAAGAATTAAAAATTAGGGTGATTTTTTGGGGGAGGGGGGTTATTGAATTAAAGTTTAAAGCACAAACCTGAACAAAAGCCAGCCAGATGGAGACATGTCCAGCCACCTGCAGGAAGGAACCAGTCTTACTGCATTCTTTTCCTGCCCACTAGAGATACAGTTGCTAGGAAACTGGCCCAGATGGCATGGCTAAAACCACTTAAAGTGATAGCATCTCCTGGCAACCCATTCAGATGCCCAAGACAGCACTATTTATGGACTTGGCACCTAAAGTAAACCAATCATTTCAAAAGTCAATTTCCCTTACCTAATCATGTAATGCTAAGGCTTGGAGCCCCCCTGCTTGTGGTTTTGCCCTTTAAAAACCTTGTTCCCCTAGACCAACCCATCACATACCTCTCTGTTTCCACAGAGATCTTGCAACCGGGGCTTGAGCTTGTATCCAATAAACCCTCGTGTGTTTTGCAGCAGTGTCAATTCCTGATGGTCTTTGGGGGTCTCACAAACTGGGCATAACAGTATAGTGTGGGGTGAAAGAGATGGCTTTGGGCCTAAGCAACATAATAGATGGAGTTCCAGACAGATGAAGTAACTGTGTCTCCAGGAGGAACAGTTTCAGGGTGTGAGGCTTATCGGAAATAATTTAGTAATTAAAAGGTTAAGATGGTTGTCTCAATCATAACTCCACACTGTTGCCTAACTTGAACCTTCTCTTCATTGCCTTGTTTGGGCCTGTTTTAAAGCTGAGAAGCCATCAGGCAAGGTGAGGGTAGGGTCTCTTTGCCTGCTGCATTTCTCTTCTGTTCCCTACCTTGTGTCAGACTCCTCTTCCAAGACAGAATGGAAGTTCTCACAAACAGGCACCCATGCAGGTGCCTTCTCTGGGGAAGAGACCCTTTTGTAGTCTCAGACACTACTGTGCTGGGCTCCTGGGAGACAGGTCTGTAGACGGTGGACTTGCCCATCTATCGACTGTCATTGCATGTTCTTTGTCATTTTCCCAGGCCACTCAGGATTCCAAGGCTTCTATAGGGATGGTCAAAGAAGCGTCTAGGAACCACTCTGGTCTATAAGAAGCCTGTGTTGTCCTGCCTTTGAAGGAAGTGCAGTCCTGTTTAGTGCACCCTGTTCCATGCTGTGTTATCAGTTCCATGCTGAGTTATCAGCCACTTTAGCCTGGAGGGTATTTCAAAACCGAAGTCACACTCATATCTTCTCTATGGTACACAAGTTCCATGAACTTGGTGAAGACTCCAAGTAAACTCTCCTGAAACTCCTTCTTTTCACTTGGCTAACACTAAAGGATATAAACACTAGAATGTAAAACAAAACAAAACCCACCTAACAATAGAAAGTATTAACAGATATAAATGAATCAATGTTCCCATAGGGCTGTGGGAAGCCTTACTGGAAAACAATGGACAGTGTTTATTAAGACCACTTAATAAACAATTCTCATTGTATATTCATCTCCTCATATTCTTCCTCCTCTTCATCTTCCTCCTCCTCCCTCTCTCCACCTCCCTCTCCCCACCTCTCTCTCTCCCTCTCTCTCTCTGCTTTTCTCTCCACCATCACATCAGAAGGATGACATTTTGTATGTCACAGTTTGGCTTCTATTACTTTGATTAAAAACCATGACCAAAAGCAATCTGGGAAGAAAGGGAAGTGTTCATTTGCTTACACTTCTATATGACAGTCCATCTCTGAAGGAAGTTGGTGCAGGAACTCAGGAAGCTGGAGCTAGGAGCTGATGGAGAGCTGTGGAGGAGTGCTGCTCACTGACTTATCATGGCTTGCTCAAGCTGCTTTCTTTTTTTCTTTTAAGATTTATTTATTATTCATAGGGCCTTTTGCTTGCACACCAGATCTCACTATAGATTGTTGTGAGCAACCATGTGGTTGCTGGGAACTGAACTCAGGACCTTTGGAAGAACAGTGAGTGTTTTTAACCTCTGAACCATCTCTTTAGCCCCAGACTGCTTTCTTATACATCTCAGAATCACCAACCTAGATGTGGTACCACACACAGTGGGCTGAGCCCTCCCTCATCAATCATTCATCAAGAAAACTCTCTATAGACTTGTTAACAGGCCAATCTGATAGAGGTATTTCCTCAATTAAGATTCCTTCTTCCAAATGACTCCAGCTTGTGTCAAATTGACATACAAACTAGCCAGACTATTGTGTAAAAGTAATTAGTTTTCAGAAATGAGCTCTAGCTGAACTATAGAAGGATTTCTGGTGGTTAGATAAAAACCAGATTTCCTCAAGAACTTGTGAAACAGGTTTCTTATCCCCCAAAGGAATCATTTCCTTGCCTCTGGCAGAGTGACATGGCTCTGGAAGTGGAGTTACAGACATTTGTGAGCTGCCACTTGGATACTAGGAATTGAACTCAGGTCTTCTGGAAGAGCAACCAATGCTTTGTAGCACCCATTTTTTTTAACCTCTACTTTATTTGGGGTGTTTAGGCTTCTAACTCCCTTCTGCCAAGCCCCCAAACCCTAAGTAGGAGAGAGAGAGAAGGTTATTGAAGAGAGGGGCCACAGACCCCTTTACTTCTCCTGGGTGTTTAGGGTCAATGGGACTTTGGGGGATATACCAACCTCTGTTAACTGCAAATGCAGCCAGCAGTCTCTTCCAAGTTGCTGCACTCCAAAGTGTTTCTCTCCCTCTGTCTTCTCCACACCACCACATTGTATGTCTCTGGAGTCTCTCCACACTGTTACATGCCACACGCCAACACTGCACAGCATGCCACTTCTCTCTCTGGGCTCTCGTATTTATATTCTCCGGAGCCCTAGACCATGTACCTCTCTGTGCCGCCTGCAGCAGGCAAAATTCATGCCCTGCATGAGACAATTAACAGGTGTGGACAAACTAAAATTCCACACTTGGGATGAAAAAAAATGTATTTACACAACATAACTGAGTTTACAAAGAAACCAAATCTCTTATTACAGTGCTCTTAACCATTAAGCCATTTCTCCAGCTCTGTGAGTTCTATGTTAAAGTATTGGCTGCTGTGGGAGAGGTGGTTCAGAGGTTGAAAGAGTTTGTTGCTCTTGTAGAGGAGCAGAGTTGGTCCTGCACTTGTGTTAGGCCACATACAATGGCCTGTAACTCTAGCTTCATGGATCTATGCTCTCTGGCTTCCAAGGGTACCTACACACACATGTAAATCTTAAACAAACAAAAAAATGAAAGTTTTTTTCCCCAAAGATGTATGTGTGTATGTATGTATGTACGTATGTATGTATGTATTTAATGTATATGAGAGCTCTATCTGCATGTACACCTGCACACCAGAAGAGGGCATCAGATCACATTATAGATGGTTGTGAGCCACCATGTATTTGCTGGGGATTGAACTCAGGACCTCTGGGAAAGCAGACTGTGCTCTTAACCACTGAGCCATCTCTCCAGCCAGAAGAACTTCTTTAAAGGAATTTAATACAATATACAATTTGGGAAATCTCTCACGTTAAGCCAGAGAAGCCCAACAGAAGAGAGCATACTGCTGAGTATGCTGACATGATAGCCAAGTACCCAGGTAGGCTCATCTCTGCTGTAAGAAGTCATGGTGGTGGCAGCTGGTTGGGGTGACATATGCCTGTGATCCCACTACTTGGGAGGTTGACAGAGAGGAATTTAGTTCAAGGTCAGCCTGGGCTAGTTAGTGAGTAGCAGGCCAGCCAGGGAACACATCTCAAACTTGTCTCAAACAAATACAAACAAAGTCAGAATAGTGAATCGAGGATGGGTAAGAGAGGGGGTTCAAGGCTACTGGAACATTCTGCTTTTTAATCTGAGTGATTTAATTTGTAATGTTTATCCCTTTCCAAAATTTCAGTTAGTGATCTAGTTAAAGTTTCTGTGTTTTGTTACATAATTATTATCAGTACTTTACTAAGAAAGTGAAAACACAATTGTACAGAATAGTTTGTGTTCTCTCAGCTTTCCACAAGTTGCGTTTTCATTCTGTGATAACATGAGCTGGGCATTATTTACAAAGGATGTGTTAGTTGTGAGGGCGTTATTCATAGCCCAAATCTGACAGAGTCATTTCCAAAAGTGAAGCATCATGCTGTGGTGGATTGGATGAGAATGGCCCCAGAGGCCCATAGATTTGAATATTTGGTCCCCAGGGTTAGGAAGTATGGCTTTGTTGGAAGAGGTGTGTCACTGGGGGTGGGCTTTGTCATTTCTGGCGGGCTCTCTGCCTCTTGCTTGTGGTTTAGTTGTTTCTGCTGACATAGCTTTGCTCCACCATCATGTACTCTACCCCTCTGAAACCATAAGTGTAATTAAATGTTTTATATTTATATATTTACTTCCTTGGTTATAGTATAGTGTTTTGTTACTATAACATGCTTTTGCCTGCAGTTTCTGCAGCTTAATTTCTTCGGTGTCTACCAGAATGTACCAGCAGAGGGCAGGGCTGTACAGCACCTGAAAATGGAGCCTTTGGGGAATCCAGACTTTTCTTTCTGACTGCTTCTGCAAATCAAAAGTGACCCGCCATGGTACTTGAACCTCAGGGCGTCCTCCCACGTGGAGTGACAGAGTCAAAGGGCAAAATACTTTCTATCCCTGTGTAGAGACCCAGCCATGTCATTACGACCCGCATGTAAGGACCATTGCCCTCTGCCCTGTCTTCTGAAACCTCCACTGCCTTCTTCCTTCCATGACAGAGACCCTCCAGCAACATTGCTTTCACTTTCCCTGCTCTTTCGGCCTAGTGCCTGCTGCCAGGTTCTCTTCATCACTGTCTTCATATGCAGCCCAGAAACCATGTGTCCTCCGTGAAATAACTTTCACGAGTGCCTTGAACTCTTTTCCACACCAGGTATCACTTGTAATCTGTTAATGATCTCCCACTGTACTTGGATGAAGTTCAAAGCCCACTGCAGAGCCCCTGAAGCCCTGTGTTACCTAGTTTGGGGCTGGAATCTCTCCATTCTATACAACAACCTTCAACCCAGGCTTTGTTGCTGTTGAAGCAGGGTCTCATGTAGCCAGTGCTGGTCTTGAACTTGCTATGTAGCCAAGAATGGCCTTGAACTCCCGACCCTCCTGCCTCTACCTCCAAGTGCTCCAATTTAGGCATGTCCACACCTAACCAGTGCATTCCTTTGATTCTGCCCTCCTCCAGTAAGTCACCCCCTCCAAGTCAATGGTTCTCACCCTTCCAAAGCTTCTAACCTTTCATACAGTTCTTCACATTGGGGTGAGCCCCACCACAGAATTATTTCATTGCTACTTTAATAACTGTAATCTTGATACTGTTAGGAATCTTTTTAGAGACAGAGGTTGGCCAAAGGGGTCGTGGCCCCCAGGTTTCGAACCACTGCCTTAGCTCTACACACAGTGTTCCCTAACAGGATGCTTCTTTGCTTAGGTATAACTTAAAGTATTACCCATGTCTGCCTCCTTGCTCATTTAGTACGTGTCTCCTACTTGGGAGTGTGTATTTAATTAACACAAGCTCAGACTGTATCTGATTATTCATCCCTTTTTTTTTCCTTATGCAAGTAGTTCCAAGCAAGTAGTGCAAGTAGAAGCTCATGCTTGAATAAACCTCTTTAAAAATTTTTTTTATGTATGCATGAGCTATCTGCATGTACACCTGCTCGCCAGAAGAGGGCACCAGATCTTACTATAGATGGTTGTGAGCCACCATGTGGTTGCTGGAAATTGAACTCAGGACCTGTAGAAGAGCAGACAGTGCTTGTAACCACTATGCCGTCCCTCCAGCCCACATTGAATTAACCTCTTAAATATAGACCTTGATCCCATCAAGACAAAAGACAGGTATGGTCCTTCGGTTGCTTCAGTTAAAAAAAAAAAAATCAAATGACTTAGGACTGAAGCCTATTCTCTACTTTTCCCACTGCATCTCTCACTAGAACATGTCCACCTTCTGTCACTTTTCAAACTTGCAGCAGAAAGAACATTACTGCATTGCTGGCCCTGGCACTAAGGTTCCAAAACCAAGTCCACTAACTGGTTCAGCGTGTGAACCTGGGCAAGGCACTTCACTTTTCAGTTTTACCCTCTCTGTCTCTGAAATGTCAGAATAATAATATGCAACTGGGGGAGGGGAGATTGTACAAGGTGTTAAAGACATGTGTGCACACATTTTTATACACTTGCCCGTCTTTGAATACTTAAAAGATGATGATATGCCCTTAAAACTGTGCTACTATATGTAAAGATATGCCCTTAAAACTGTGCTACCATATATAAATACATGCTTAAATATAACCATATGCACTTTTCCTATTGAAGCACACCCAGTGAACTGCTGATCATGAGGTTGGAAGTAGCCAATGAAAGCAAGTTTTGTGTGTGTGTAAATCTTGAGATTGATTGTCACTTCTGTAACTCTAGTGATTTGCACAGTACTTTCTGGCAACAATGAAATTGCTACTTTCTTGCATTTATCCCTATTCATGAATACTGTTTTCCCTTCAGGAATGAAGAAGAGAAGAGAAGAGAAGAGAAGGGAAGAGAAGAGAAGAGAAGAGAAGAGAAGAGAAGAGAAGAGAAGAGAAAAGAGAAAAGAGAAAAGAGAAAAAGATATGTCCTATAACATATACTCTTGATGTGATTTCCTTCAAGACTTGATCTTTAGAAGCAGACTTCTAAGCCAGGTGTGGTGGCACTCACCTTTAGGCACAGATAGGTGGAGTTCTGTGAGTCTGAAACCAGCCTGATCTACACAGCACGTTCTAGGCCAACCAGAGCTATATAGAAAAATTCTGTCTCAAACAACAACAACAACAATAAAACTGAAAACAAATTTCTAAATTGATAAAACTTTCATCCTCAAATCCCCCGTGTTCTTGTTGGGTTGCATTTGGTAGCCATGGCAGTTACTGTGAACTACCCTGACATAGCTCTTATCCACCTCTACAGGGTAGCCCAGAAGAATACAAAGTAAGTAGCACAATTGTCTTCAAAATGACACTTATTAGGGTAAAAATAAATCAATGTCATTTGGACATCTCTGTGGAAGGATGGAGTGATAGCTTAAAGAAAACTCTCAAGAGAAAACTCAAGGTCAGACCATTTTATTCAATTTGCTTTAAAAACATACCTTATGCTACTTAAGGGAGCAACACAGAATGAGGGAGAGAGGAGGTAGGTTTACCAGGACAATAATAGAGAAACAAGTTGCAGAGGGAGAACTCAGGTGAATTCTGAATGAGCCAGAGAATGAGAAGGAGCCAGGAGACTAGAACAAAATTGCTGGAGTTAATTTGAGACCAAGCAGAGCAATTCAGAGGCCAAGAAAAAGGCCAGCTTGACTAAGTTAGCTGGGAGAGGAGTTTGAGCCAGAACAGCTGAGTTGAACCAGCCCAGAGCACAGTAGGAACAAGAAAGGGTGAGCTTATTCAGCAGTAAGTCTCAGAGGGTGAAAACATTCTAGGCCTAGATTAGATTGTATGGAGGTTAGAAGCTTCTAGGACTAGGCCTAGGTTAGGAGATGGAGGCAGTAAGCCTTTGAGACAATAACTGAAGCAGGCCAATAAAAGCTCCTTTTACAGTTCAGTGTGAGAGTGCAGATGGTTTCCCCAGAAAACTAATGTAAATGTAATGTAATGTAAATGATTAATGGGTCACAGCTGGTTAGAACAAACCAAAATCCTTTGTTTTACTCTGTGAGATGAGGCTTCTCTTCTGTCTTTGTTGTCATTATTTAACTTTCACTAATGGCTGAGGTGATGAGTCTGTAGGATTATGTCACTATTTTACCATATATATTGAATCTGTTGCATTATGAATCTGCAAAAAAATGTTAAAAGTACAAAAAGAGAACTCTCTTATATTTCACTTATTTTATTTGATATGTATGGGTGTTGTAGTAAATAAAAAAAATGAGTGTTGGGCTATATAATGTTTATTATTTATCCTGTGATTACTGAGGCAATATTATCTAATCCGCTATCACAAATAATAAGACACAGACACCTGTTAGATTTTATAATTGCCTTATTTACGTTGGGCCGGGCAGATATTTCATTTACACCATCTCAATAACCTCACCATCCATCTCCAGTCCCCATCCAATGCCATCCACCTTAACCCTCTTTATCTGGACTACCTTCCATCCACAATCTTACAAATACTTGCTTGTATTCTTCATCTGGGTCTTTTCACACCATCCTCAAAGTCCTTTCTTCTCCCACACATGTTTTTTTTTCCTCCACATCAACCCATTGTGGCATCCTCCTTCCTCCTCTCTTCCTGTCTGTGTGTTTTCCTTTATTCTCTCTTGAACCCAAAAGCCAGGGAACTTTAGCCACACCTACCCCATTCGGCCCTGCCCAAGTTATAGGCTGTTTTGTTTCATTTTGTGATATATTTATTATTTTATTTTTTACAATTTATTAATTATATATCCTTATTGAAGCCTCCTCCCTCCACTCCTCCCTGTCCCACCCACCCTCCCTCTTCCCCCATTCCCTTTCCCTAGTCCACTGAAAGGGGGAGTCTTCCTCCCCTTCCATCTGCCCATAGCTTATCAAGTGTCATCAGGACTGCCTGGGTCCTCTTCCTCTGTGGCCTGGCAAGGCCCCATCACCAAGGGCAAGTGATCAAAGAGCAGGCAACTGAGTTCATGACAGAGGTAGCCCCTGCTCCCCTTACTCGGGAACCTACATAAAAACTGAGCTGCGTATGGGCTACATCTGAGCAGGGATTCTAGGTTCTTTCCATGCATGGTCCTTCGTTGATGCATCAGTCTTTGCAGGACCCCTGGGCCCAGATTTTTTTGGTTTTGTTTGGTCTCCTTGTGGGGCTCCAGTCCCTCCCTGTCCTTCTATCCCCTCCTCTTCCATAAGACTCCCTGCGCTCTGCCCAAAGTTTGGCTGTGGTCTCAGCATCTGCTTCAGTCAGGTATAGGATATTCAATCAACCAGTCAGGTATGATGACTTAGGCAGGTTTACACAACAAGGATAGGTTTATGTGGAAATGTGCTCTTCTGAGCAGGGACAAGATCTTGGGGGCCAGTAACTAACATTAGAATACATAGCACCAGGCCAACCCCCAACATATGGGTGTTTTTCTTGCCTGTATGTCTGTCACCGCATGCATGTAGTTTCTAAGGAGGCTAGAAGAGGACAATGGATCTCCTGGAACTGGAATTACAGGTGAGTGTGAAGTCCTCTAGGAGGGCAGCCAGTGCTCTTCACCCCTGGGCCTGATTCTATTTGTTTTACAGAATTCAATTAACTCGTATCTGCATGGAACCAGATAGTTTCCTCTCTAATGCTCAAGGACCCAAAGCAATGAGGTCTAACCTTCCAGTTATATACCAGAAGCTGCCAAGCTACTAGTTTCAGTAAGTGGATGGCTGACTTTGGAGACAGTATTAAGGAATCAGGGGCAGTGAGAGCAGCCAGTGAAGGTGCTTGCCATCAGCAAGCCTGATGACCTGTGTTTTATCACTAGAACCTTCATGGTCCAAACCATCTCCTACAAGTCTCCTCTGACCTCTGCGCACAGGCATGCAGACACTGAATAAACAAATGCAGTAACATTTTAAAAAGAAAAACAATATGCTGTGTTTACATTTAAGAAAAAACTTTTTTATACGCTTAATGGTTACTATTGTCTACTAACTTGACAGGATCTAAAATCACCTAGGCAACAAACCTCTGGGAATGTCTGCGAGGAAGGTTCTAGAATGGGTTGAGGCAGGAAGGCCTACTCTGAATGTGGGTGACACTGCTTCATGAGCTGGGGTCCTGAGCTGAAAAAGAACGAGAGAGAGAGAGAGAGAGAGAGAGAGAGAGAGAGAGAGAGAGAGAAATATGAACACTAGCAGTCCTGACTCCCTGTTTCCTGACTGTGGGTGCTGGCTGTCTGGCCAGCTGCCTCCGGTCCTGCCACCGTGCCTTCCCCAGCACGATAAACTGCACTCTCCAACTGTGAACTGAAATGAACTCTTTCTTTCCTCACATTCTTTTCATCAGGTTTCCAAGCCCAGCAGGGATCCAGAGACAGACCTGACTAGGATGGCAAAGGGAATGAGATACACACACAAAACACACAGACAGAAAGGGCAGGATCAGGCTAACTGGACTCGGATGGAGAAACTGCAGGGCCCCGGAAGCTCAAGGTGTTTCTTACAGAGATGAACAAGGTGGTGGAGTTATCACATTCAGCTAAACCAGGGGCGAGGGTTGTTGCGTACAGCTGGATGAAGGAGACAGGTTTAGCTAATCTTAGTAGGAGCAGTCTATAGAGAAGCAGCAGGCTTCAGGCTATCAGGGAAAGGAGAGCTTTGGTGGGTACTTTGTACACATACTATCAACACTTGCACATGGACAAGAGGAAGGCTTTGCTGTGTCCCTCTGAACCTTACCTACCCCTCGTGGGGTTTGCCACTTACTCATGGTCATGGACACGCCGACAGCACACATTCACTCAGGGCTTCCTCCTCCTCCGCGTCATGGATTTTGTCACAGTGATGAGAAAAGTAACCAATACATAGGGAAGAACATTGGTCATTTAAAACCAGCAAGGTGCCTGGGGCACACCCCACTGTTCCCATAACTTCCTGTGAGCTTATTTCCACAAATGTTACTGTCCATTTTACAAACAGATCACATAAAAAATGGAACTATGTTAAGAGCCATGTCTCTTAAGACAGCACAAGAGAGCCATTCAAGATGGTGCATACCTGTATTCCTAGCACTCAGGAAGGAGGAGCTCTGTGAGTTTGAGGGCAGCCTGGTCTACAAAGCAAGTCCAGAACAGCCAAAGCTACAAAGAAAAAAAAAAAACTGTCTCAAAAACAAAACAAAAAACAGTTGCCTTACACACACACACACACACACACACACACATTTTAAAATATCTTTTAAAAAATAGTTTTTTGTTTTTTTTAATTACAGGTCTGGAGAGATGGCTCAAGGGTTGAGAGCTCTGACTGCTCTTCCAGAGGTCCTGAGTTCAAATCCCAGTAACCACATGGTGGCTCATAACCATCTATAATGTGATCTGGTGCCTCTTCTGGTGTACAAGCACACATGTAGACAAAATGTTGTATAAATAATAAATAAATCTTAAAAACAAAACAAAACAAAAACCATTACAGGGCTGGAGAATTGGCTCAGAGGTTAAGAGCACCTGTTGTTCTTGTAGAGGACCCAGGTTCTATTCCCAGAACCCACAATGGTAGCTTACAATGTCTTTATCTAGCCCCAGAGGATCCATGCCTTCTGATTTCTTTGGGCAAGTATGTGGTACTCACACATATACACAGACAAAATATTCATATACATAAAATAATAAAGTAGGCAAGGCATGGTGGCACACCCCTTTCTTCCCAGTACTTGGGAGGCAGAGGAACGCAGATCTCTGTGGGCAGGCAGATTTCTATGAGTTCAAAGCTAGCCTGATCTATATAGTGAGTTCCAGGACAGTCAGGGCTATGTAGAGAGACCCTAGTTGCAGGATATTTGAGCATACTGTGAACCCTGAAATTGTGTTGTTTACTGGAAAACCTGTTTCTATTTGTGGTGTGGCTCAGCCCTAGCACACCTATAATCCAAGACAGTATTAAATAAAGTCAACCATTGATGAAGAGGTCAGACAAGCAACCAGTTGACAGGGAGTGAACATAGAGAAAAACCATAGAGAGTAAGAGGAAGTCAGGAGGATGGATAGAGAGACACACAGGAAGTAGAAGGAGGGACATTCAGTTTGAGAGTTTTTGAGATGGCAAGGAGAAGGAGAGCTTCTCTTTGGGGCATGTCTTCTCTGCCTCTCTGAGCTAGTAGGCTTTCACCACAGCATCCAGCTCCTGAGTCTTTATTGGGAAAATCAAACGTTTGAGATTTTGTTAAAAACAACAGACACTGTCTCAAACACACACACATACACAAAATAAAATAATTGAACAAATCTTAAAATTTTATAAATAAATATTATTACATAAAATGCAGGCCTGGAGCTGCAGCTCAGAGGCAAAGTGCCTCCCTAGCATATACAATGAGAAGGAAGAGGAGGAGGAGGAAACGATTAGGAGTGGGTGACTGGGGTGTCTGGAGGCCAGCAGGGCAGTGATGACATTCTGTTTTATGGTCTCTAAAAATTATGAACTTGTGTACTTTTAGACTGAGCATGGATGATTTGATTTCTTTTGTTTTTTATTTTTTGTTTGTTTTTGAGACACAGTCTTGTTCTGTAGCCCTGGCTGATTTGGTCTTGATCTCACTCTGCAGACCAGGCTGACCTCAAACTCACAGAGCTCCAACTGCCTCTGCCTCCGGAGTGCTGGGATTAAAGGTGTGCACCACCACCACCTGGCTGTGGTTTTGTCTTTTGTGACAGGGTCTCACTGTGTATCTCTGTCTTGCCTGGAACTCATTATGTAGAACAGCCTGACCTCAAACTCACTGAGTTCTACCTGCCTCTGCCTGCCAAGTGCTGAGATTAAATGCTTGTGCTTTTGAAAATGCCCCATCCCCAGTGTTTGCCTAGCATTCTTCTTTTTTTATGATTTATTTATTTTTGTGTGCATTGGATGTTTTGCCTGCATGAATATCTGTGTGAGTGTGCCAGATTCCCTGGATTTACAGACAGTTGTGAGCTGCCGCACTGGTGCTGAGAATTGAACCCCAAGTACTCTGGGAGAGCAGTCAGTGCTTTTTTTTTTTTTTTTTGGAATTCTTATTTACATAGGTGTTCTACCGCCACAAGTGTCTGTATAAGGGTGTCAGATCCCTTAAAACTGGAGTTACAGACAGTTGTGATGATGTGGGTGCTGGGATTTGAACCCAAGTCCTTTAGAAGGGCAGCCAGTGCTCTTAACCATTGAGGCATCTCTGCAGGCCCCACAACCAGTGCTCTTAAACTGCTGAGCCAGCTCCCCAGGCCTTGCCTAGCATTCTTGAGGGCCTGGACTCAATGCCCAGCCCTGGGGGGGAAAGCCTACATGAAAGTTCTCAATGTTGAGCTATATAACTACTTGTGTCATTCAAATACTACCCAAGTGTGATCCTGTCTCTTTGGTCCCTTCTTTTAGTCAGGTCTTTTGGAAAGGTTTTGGTGTTATCAGCACAGAGAAGCTTATCTGCTGCTGCCTGAAGCACTGTGAGCAATATGCTTATGTTCTAGAATGGTCTGGTGACACAGCATTGAGCTACATTATCAGCGTGCAATAACTAAGTCCTTTAAAAAAATAGAAAAAAATGCATCGTGGCAAAGGCACATGGCTTTTACCCTGGTTAGATCAATTATTAACCTAGGGACTGATTGCTTGTTGTACAAAGTATTTCACTAACCTTGTAAGGGAAGCACAAAGCAAAGAGGCTGTGGCTGCTGTCATCCCTCAAAGAGCAGTGGAGAGAAAGTATTTGGTGGTGAGTTCCGATTGCTCTGTGTTCCCTGTCCAGATTTTGGTTCTAGTCACTGAAAATCTGCAGGAGAAACAACATCTTTAAGAAAGCAGTTTAGGGGTCTGGAGAGATGGCTCAGAGGTTAAGAGCCTCTTCCAGAGGTCCTGAGTTCAATTCCCAGCAACCACACGGTGGCCCACAGTCATCTATGATGAGATCTGGTGCCCTCTTCTGGTATGTAGCTATACATGCAGACAGAACATTGTATACAGAAAGGAAGAAAGGAAGAAAGGAAGAAAGGAAGAAAGGAAGGAAGGAAGGAAGGAAGGAAGGAAGGAAGGAAGGAAGGAAGGAAGGAAGGAAGGAAGGAAGAAAGGAAGAAAGGAAGAAAGAAAGAAAGAAAGAAAGAAAGAAAGAAAGAAAGAAAGAAAG
>NW_026596109.1:24481440-24481702 GCF_907164565.1 Psammomys obesus | reverse complement strand
AAGAAAGAAAGAAAGAAAGAAAGAAAGAAAGAAAGAAAGAAAGAAAGAAAGAAAAGATTTTAAGGCTTGGAGAGATGGCTTAGTAGTTAAAAGCAGCTGGTCTTCCAAAGGTCCTGAGCTCCGTTCCCAGCTCCCACATCAGGCAGTTCACCAACACCTGTAACTTCAATCCAGGGGATATGAAGCCTGTCTTCTGCAGACAGACAGACAGACAGACACACACACACACACACACACACACACACACACACACACACACACA
>NW_026596109.1:24461697-24481430 GCF_907164565.1 Psammomys obesus | reverse complement strand
ACACACACACACACACACACACACACACACACACACACACACACACAATCTAGCTGGGCACAGTAGTGCACACCTGTAGTCCCAGCACCATGTTAGGCAGAGGCAGGCGGATCTTTGATTTAGAGGCCAGCCTGGTCTACAAAGTGAGTCCAGGACAGCCAAGGCTACACAAAAAACCCTGTCTTGAAAAAGAAACAAGCCTTAGAAAGAAAGAATTTTCCCGTTCCCTTAGCAAACCCATAAGTACATTTCAGGGCACTTGAAACAGGCTGTTGGCTCATCTACCAAAAGTTGAATGACAGTCTAATGAAACTTCAATCTTAAATTTTTAATTTTAAATTTTTTAAGATCTGTAGTGGTACAGGTCGTTATCCCAGCACTTGGGAGGCAGAGGCAGGGAAATCTCTGAGTTCAAGACCAGCCTGGTCAACAGAGGGAGTTCCAGGACAGACAGGGCTACACAGAGAAACACTGTCTCAAAAATACAAGAAAAAGAAAAGGTTCCACCTTACCTTTCTTCACCACCATCATCACCATGGCCAGTGACAGAGGTTTTTCTACAGGCAGCTTTTTTTCTACAGCTGTGAGTAATTAAATGGGTAATTTAGTGATGAGCACTCTCGGCTGAAACAGGCAAGCAGAAACAGACACAAGCTTTGTCTTGCTTCCTGGTCCATTTGTGGCTTCAGCATCCAACTTCAGTGAGAACTCTGCTCAAGAATTTAAAATCAGGGCCTGTGAAATGATGTCAGCGAGTACACATGCTTGCTGCCTAGGCTGATGCCCGGTCTCAGGCACCAACACATAGGAGAAGACCAACACACACAAGCTGCCCTCTGACTTCCACACCTGTGCTGTGGCATGTGCGCCACATACTACACACAAGCCAAAGTTAATACATAAATTAATTTTTTTCTTAATTTAACAAAAAAGGGTTCAAGCTTTGCCCAAAGTGAGTTTCAGCTTACAGGTTAGTGGTGCTGCTGGTGGAAGGTGTGAAGTCAGGCACTGCGCACTGTGGGAGTGAGAAGTAGGAGCAGCACACTCTCTGTTCTTTTGTCCTCCTAATCCTGACTTGTCAAAGAGCACATTGCACTGCAGGGAGAACGAAGGGAAAAGCTTCAATATGAAGCAAGCACTTTTTAAAAATTTTTTATTAATTACACTTTATTCACTTTGTATCCCCCCATAAGCCCCTCCCTCCTCCCCTCCCCTTTCTGCATGCATGCCCCTCCCCAAGTCCACTGATAGGGGAGGTTCTCCTCTCCTTCTTTCTGATCTTAGTCTATCAGTTCTCATCAAAAGTGGCTGCATTGTCCTCTTCTGTGGCCTGGTAAGGCTGCTCCCCCTCAGGGGGAGGTGATCAAAGAGCAGGCCAATCAAATTATGTTTGATTCCTAAGGCCTTGTACATGCTAGACAAAATAAAATAACCACAGAGCCACAGCCCTAGACCTTGACTTTTTTATGTGCTTGTTTTGAGACCGGGTTTTACTCTGTAGCCCAAATTGTCCTGGAACTGTCTATGTATCTCAGGCTAGCCTAGAACTTGTGATCTTCCTGCTTCAGACGCCAAAGTGTGGTGTTATACGCTTGGGCCACTACGCTTGGACCACTATGCCTGGCTGCTCTCGGCTATTCTTCACACTAGCTTCTAAGTCATGTCATCAGGTGGAGAGATACAGGATGTTTTTTGAAGACTATATTTTTAAAGTAATAGTGAAAAAAAAAACCCATAGATTAAAACAAATTTTTTTTGAGACAGGGTTTTATGTAGTCCAGGCTGGCTTCAAATATACCATGAAGCCAGGATGCCAGGTTGTTCTTGAACTTATGATTTATATTCTTAGCACTAGGATTGCAGTCCTGTGTCAGCACACCTAGCCTTAAGCGTGTTTTGAATTGTTTGTGCTGGGCTGGGGATTGAACCTAGGACCACATATATACTTAGGAAAGTGCTTATAACCCCTATTTTATATTTTAAAATGGTTTTTAAAAAAAATGTCCACTTCTTGCCAGCAAGACACCAAATGACTGGCTTGCTGCTGAACTAATTTTTGTTAGTTGTATTATGTCAGCTTTTCCTGGGGAGACATGAACAAACTTCTATTGAGTTCAGATAAGAAAGAAAAAGGATACCACCCATGTCGAGCTGGGTGGACACAATTAGCTCCCTGTGGTTCCTTACAGGGGGCTGCAGGAGACCAAAGCAGCTACATCACCAGAAAGCCCAGCCCAGCATGGGTGAAGGCCCCCTGGAGACAGCCACGCAGCCTGCAGCCAGCAACATCTAGAGGCTCTTGTCCCCAGCAATTGTTTTCTGCTCACCCACCATTCCCATGAGCCTTGTGACTCCTGTAAGTTTCTGGGCTTCCAGAGCCTGGCAGGTTTGTGACTGCTTGGAGTCTATAAGCCTCCTTTCAGTCCCAAGGAAGGAATGTTATCATTTGGAGGAAATAGCTACACAACACGTATTTATGTTTCTCCTTCGTCACCTGTATAGAAAAAGTTTGAAGTCAGGATGGTCTATAACTTATTTTCCAATCTAAATATGAAGAATAAAACATGTAAAAAAATATGCATAACCATAAGGACAAGGGGAACCTACTCACGTCAGAAAACCCAAACAAGCTGTAAAGTGCAAAGTAGGCTCGTTAGATACATGAAAAGTAATTTCTCTTTCTTGTTTTTGAAGTGAAAATCATCTTAAAAGACAAACGCTGTGGCATATGTCATATAATTCCAGGGCTTTGGAGGCAACAGTTAGGGAGATCAGAAAGCCAGCCTGGGTTACACAAGATCCTGTCTCCAAAAACAGAAAAAGAAAGAAGGAAGAAGAAAAGAACTCATACAGTTTGTGGGTGGCTAGGGGGACTAGTGGTGAATATGTGAGGGTGGCTAATGGAGCTAATGGATGGGGATGGGAAGGCAAAAGGAGCTTCAAATGTAATTGTTATGCTTTGTTTCTTTTATTAAAACATAGGGGGTAAGGCTGAAGAGATGGCTTAACTATTAAGAGTACTGAGTATTCCAGAAGAGCCTAACGCCCATATAGTCACTCACAACATTTGTAACTCTAGTTCCAGGGCATCTGATGCCCTCTTCTATTGTTATAAAAAAAGAAGATCCCAGACTGGGTGTGGTCATGCACACATGTACACGGGGAGGCAGAGGCAGGAGTTAGCCTGGGGTACAAATCGAGTCAAGGACAACCATGGCTATACAGAGAAACCTTATCTCCCCATAAAAAGAAAGTTTTCTTTCTTTCAGCTTTCCATAAAAAGAAAGTCCCAAATGTTTGATTTTACTAATAAAGACTCAGGAGCCAGATGCAGGGGTGAAAACCTGCTAGCTCAGAGAGGCAGAGAAAGCACCCAGTTGACCTTACTCAGCTGAAGTCCCAGAAGGAAACAGAAGCTCTTTCCTCTTTCCTTCTCCACACTGCCTTAAATACCCTTCTATTCAGTGTTCCTTCTTTCTGTTTACTCCTTGTCAGCTGGTAACTTGTTCCACCTCTCGACCTATCGTTGACTTTATTTAGCTATTGGATTAAAAGGTGTGTGCTGGGGCTGAGCCACACCACAAGTACTTGTTTACGATAAACAGAAAGCTCTAGGATCAAATAATGAGCCACAGCACAGTAAGAGAGAGGTTTTTACAGTTCACTCTCTCAGGGTTCACAATGGGATCAAATATCCTGCAACGCTCTTCTGACCCCAAGGGTAGCGAGCACACACATAGTGCACAGATATACATGCAAGCTGACTACCATACATATATGTGGTGTTTTGAATAAGAACGGTCCCCATACACTCATATGTTTGACTGCTTAGTCATCAGAAGTGGCACTCCTTGGGAGCAGCTATGTGTGAAGCTGTGAACAGGAAGCCTGATTGCCTTGGAGACCCCAAGATACTGGAGATGCCAGAGTCATGTGACACCTGCTGAGGGAGAGCTGCTAACAGGAAGTGAAACCAGCCCAAGAGAAAGAAGTGTGTTGCAGTCAGCAAAGCTGAAAGGTGTTGGAGATCTGAAGAGGCTTTGGCATCAGACACAGAGATGCAGAGTTTAGAGTTTGCCCAGCTAGTTTTTAGTTTTGCTTTGGTTCAGTATATCTCCACTATGTTCTATTTCCTCCCTTTTGGAATGGTAATGTATATTCTGTGCCTTTGTATGTTGGAAGTATGTGATCTGCTTAAAAAAAAACCAACTTCTTGATTTTTTGTGAATTTCACATCATGTACCTCAATCCTACTCATCTCCCTGTCCCTTCATATCTGCCCTTCACCCTTGCAACTTTCCCTTCCCCAAAAGAAAAGAAAAAAACAGAAAAGAACAAAACAAAACATCTTATCATGAAAACTGTAGTGTGTCACAGCGTACCATAGTATACCCTTTGTCTACACATCTTTATTCTTTGCAATGTGTCATGGTCTGGTTCAAGGCCTCTGGCTTCTGCTATTCTCTCAATACTGAATCCTATGGGGACTCCTCTCAGATATCTTCTCATTGCCATGTGTCATGGAGACCCTGCAGCTTTGGATCTGGAGGACCAGCCCTTTCAGAAGTTCCAGCAGTTCATCAATGTAGATGTTGGGGTGGGCCAGCTCAGAGCCCTGGATCTGTGCCTGGATGGCAGCTGAGCTGGTCAGCCTGCCAGCTCACCCACATCCACAGCACCAGGCAAGCTCACCAGGGCTAGCTCACCCAGTGCCTCAGCCTGGAAAGAGCAGGGTCAGCTCTCTGACCAGGGTGAGCTCTCCAGTACTGCCTGGCTAACTCACCTAGAATCTCAGCTTGGAAGGGACAGGGGCAGCTCTCCCACTCTCATGCCCTTGGGGCGAGCTCACCTGTGTCTTCACCACCAGAGCCAGCTCTACTGTGCTGCCCAGGTGAGGTGCAGGGCCCACTCTTACAAGTGGGGCACCAGTGAGGAGCAGGGCCAGCTCTGCACAGTCCTTGGACACCAACATGGTCCCAGACCAGGGACTTCTACGTAGTATTTAGTGCTGAAATCGACAGAGATCCCTGCTGCTGCACGGCCACGGGCCCTCAGTGACAGCATGGGTCGGGTCAGGACTTCTCCATGGCCTCAGGAGGTGGGGTAGGCTGCTCGCATCAGGCTGTTACTCTTCACCCTCGCATTTCCAGTTCCACCTTTCTTCATACCTCTCAAGCCATTCCTCTTCTCTTTCTCTCACATCCCTCTACCACATGCTTGCATATCATAGTGGTTCCCACTGTGGTTGGGCTACGGTGGATAGTGGGTCTCTGGGGGTTTTCCATTCCCTCACCACCCCACTGAGTGCTGTGGCAGATGGGATCTGCTTTTCGAGTTTGATTTTACTGGGGTTACAGTTAAGATAGTGCCATGAGTCTCAGAAGAGACTCTGAAGTGTGAAATTTGAACAGTTTTGAGTGAGACTGTGATAGACTATGGGGACTTTGGAAGTTGGACTAAATGCATTTTTGCATGATGATATGGCTGGGAATGTGGCGGTTTGAATAAGAATGGCCCCCATAGGCTCATATGTTTTAATGCTTAGTCATCAGAAGTGGCACTGCTTGGGAGGGATTAGGAGGTGTTCCCAGTTCCATCTAGGGTACGTTGCCAGGTTATAGTATGCATGTGTTCTCTAATGAACATACACCCTGAATCTAATCCAGTGAAATCAGGAAGTCTTCCATGACAGGTTGAGATGCTGAGTTAGGAAATGCCTGTGCCCAGTTTGATGGGGAAATGCCAGGGAGATGGAACCCATGTCATTCATTCACAGTCTAGCACAGGTCTTTCCACAGAGGCTTCCAAAGTGGATGTGTGAGCTTTTACACAAAAGAGGCATTTCCACATCTATGTTGGAAGCTTGGCTACTGGGGAAGAGCTTGAGAAAAGGGAACCATCTCCATCACAACTGCAACAAGGAGGACTCATTAAATAGCCAAAACAAGGGAAAACCAACACTGGGGAAGAACAGCATTGTTACAGAGTTAGTCATTATTTAAACACTCATTGGACATAAGCACACGCCTGTAAACACAGCCCAGAACCCAAAGCAAGCCAAGCAAGCCACCTTCTAGGCTGGGACCACTTCTGGATGGGTACTACGATTTTAGAGGAAGGTTGAGGAGGGTGAGTCAACATTTTTTTCTTCTGAGTCAACCTGTGTGGTGTGCATGTGTGTATGAATGCTCACAGGTATGTGGGCATGTGTGTGCATGTAGAGAAGTCCAAAGTTGATGTTGGGGTCCTCCTCAAAGCTGTTCTGCAAACTATTGAGGTAGAATCTCTCGCTGAACCAGGAGCTTGCTGTTTTGGCTAGTCTGCCTAGCCAACTTGATCTTAGGAGTCCCTGCCTCAGCCTCCTGTGCTGGAGTTATGGGCAAGCTGCCACTTAACTACCATTCTTATAGTTTCTGGAGCTCCAGACTGCTCACACACAAGCCATGTGCTTAGGCCAACTTTATGTTTTTATTTTTTTCCTCCATACTGAATGCAGCCCTGCACAGGCTAAGGCATTGTGTTTTGCCTTTTTTGCCTATCCTTTTCTGAGAAAGTGTTTCCTTAAGTTTCATAGACTAACCTTGAACTCTCTCTGTAGCCCAAGATAGCCTTGAGCTTTTGATTTTCCTATCTATGACTCCTAGAAGCTGGATTACAGGTGGAAGGTATCAAGTCTAGTTATACCCTAACTTGGACTTGCTCTGTTCCTTTCTGTTCTCAGTGTCACCATCCTCCACCTTCTGCTCTCAGGTTCTCCCAGGTACTTTTCTCTCTCTCTCTCTTTTTTTTTTTTTTTATGTATTGAGACAGAGTTTCTTTGAGTGCTGGAATCACAGGCGTGCACCGCCACACCCAGCCTTTTCTCACCTTCTATCAACATACCTTCCTCCCAAATGCAAGGATAATTTTCCATCCCCAGACACGTTGGTAAACCCTAGTATTTGAGGGGCTGAGGCAGAAGGATTACAGGTTTGAGTTCAGCCTGAGCTGCATGGTGAGGCTACTCTAAAAGTCAAGCCAAATAAAGCAAAACAGAAGAAACACAGCAATGCAGAGCAGTTGGCTTCTTCAGAGGTTGAATTCTCCAGGATCCAGATGGGGTTATGCCAGGCAGTCTGCAGGACTGGAGAAAGCAAGGATGGTTGGTGGACAAGGCAGGGCCCTCTTTCAGCTCTGTTCCTGGTGGCCCTGGGGAGTCCATGGACAAAGCACAACAAATGCAGTCCCCCAAAACAGGCAGCGAAAGGAAGCCGGTGTCCAAAGAAGCAACTCTCCAAAGGTTTGTCCTCAACTCTGAGGTCATGTCTCTCCACAGCTTCCTGCTTCTGCACAGACCCACCCTGCATAACTGAGCCCATTTGGTGTTCTTCCAGCAAGATGCAGCCCTTGGCAGCCCTCCTGGAGTGGAGGAAGTAGTGCATTTTAAAGCCAGACCTTCTTTCTTTTGTCCTGTTACACTTAGGGTCCACTGGGCTAAGTGGAGAAACAGTTAACAGTCAGTCTCCCGTGTCTCCGCTCCTCCCTGCTCTTCTCTTTTCCTCATTGTTTTTAAGATCCTTCTCATCTGGTTTAGCTTCTTTAGGTGTACAGATTTTAGTATGATTATCCTATGTTATATGCCTAATATCCACTTATAAGTGAGTATATACCATGTGTGTCTTCCTGCTTCTGGGATTCCTCACTCAGGATAATCTTTTCTAGATCCCACCATTTGCCTGCAAATTTCATGATTTCCTTGTTTTTAATTGCTGAGTAGTATTCCCTTGTGTAAATGTACCACAATTTCTGTATCCATTCCTTTGTAGGTGGACCTCCCCTATCAGTGGATTTAGAGGGGGGCATGGGAAGAAATGAGGGAGGGAGGGTGGGATTGGGAGGGAATGAGGGAGGGGGCTACAGCTGGGATGCAAAGCAAATAAAATGTAATTAATGTAAAAATTAAAAATTTAATTAAAAAAATAAATACACATTTACAATAACAAAAAAAAAAAAAAATCCCTCCCTATGGCCCACAGTGGAACTGGTCCTGGAGTTTCCATTTCGAACCCTACATCTGGCTGCAAATCTAGACAGGCGAAGACAGCAAGGTGAAGAGTGAAGCTTGCCGTGGGGAAGGCTTACAGACATTCCTCAAGCGAGTTGGCTCTCCTACTGCCCTTTGATTTCCTTGATTTCTCAGACAGGAGTCTCATTGTGTAGCTGCTGCTGGACCAACCTCTTGTCTCAGCCTTCCAGACCATGGGACCACAGGTGTATGCCTAAGAAAGTACTCGACTCTTCCCAGAGCCATTCTTACAGAATGTTCAGGAAGTGCCTAGCTAGACTCAGCTTCTCTCACATTCACAACAAAAGTGCATACTGCAAGAGCCAGGCCTCTGCTTGGCCTTCTAACTAGAGTTTCTTATCCTTGTATATCTGGCTGTAGCCAGTACCAACCATTTCATTATTTATTGAACCTGTCTGAGCTTGGTTCCACATATGTTTTGCTATGTTCGTTATTTCCTAAGTCATGAAGGGAGCTGTTCCAATGGTCAGAAAGCCCAAGAATGGATGAGACTGGCCTGACTAGACTGCCTAGCAACCTCCAGTTTAGAAATTAATCCCAAACTGGTTATGTTGGAGCATGTCTGCAATCCTGGCACTTTGCAGGTTGAGGCAGAAGAATCAGAGTTCAAGAGTAGCTTGGTTTACCCATTGAGATTCTTTTCCAACAATTAGTCTTTCAGAGTTTGGTCCAAGGAACAGACACAGGGTGGGAACTGGCTCAGCAACCGAAGATGTCCATCTTAGCACAGTTGACGACAAAGTATATTTCTTGAAGCAGGAAATATTTTCAATTTTTGCCCCGGCCAGCGGAGCTAAGTTATTCGGGGGGGGGGGGGGCGTCGAAGAGGATCTGATCCTGTGAAAAGATGGGCGAGAGAAAAGAACAGAGTCCAAGCAAACAGGTGCTTGTCAAAGACTAACTTTACTGAGCAAAATCAGCTTTTAAATAGGGTTCAGGACAAGGAAGTAGGGTGGGTGAAAAGTTACAGATTCTTCTCAGCCAGGGGCCTGAAACATCTTGTGTAGGTAAGGGAAATGGCAAGTTGAGGCAAGTTGGTGAGCTGCCACAGGTGGTCCCTGACATCTCCAAGCAGTATGTTTACCGCAGGTAAGGGAACCGGCAAGTTGAGGCAAGTTGGTGAGTTTCCACAGGTGGTCCCTGACAAGTTTTCAACTGCAGTTTATTTCATGAAGGCAGATATGAGTACCACTTAAAAAAAAAGGGGGGGGGCTGGAGTGATGGCTCAGAGGACAAGAACACTCACTGTTCTTCCAAAGGTCCTGAGTTCAATTCCCAGCAACCACATGGTGGCTCGTAACCATCTATAGTAAGATCTGGTGTGCAGGCAGAATGTTGTATAAATAATAAATAAATCTTAAAAAAAAAAAAAAAAAGGTCAGCTTTGCAATTGAAAAAAAATAAAAATTGTCATTCAGCTTCTTGATTTTCTAAATTAGCCTGGGAGTTTGACTGTTGCTTGTGAGTTAGTTTGAAAAATGGAATTGGTTTCATTCTTTTCCAGTTCAGATCATCTTAAACAGTAGAAGGGGCAGGTATGGCGCTGCATATGTGCAATCTCAGTGCCCGAGAGGAGGGGCCGGAGGAAAGGAGCCAGTCAGAGCTACCCAGTGAGACCTTATCTCAAAAGCAAATACACAAAAAGCAGCAGCAACAAAGCAATCAAAGGAGGTAGGCCTCTTTCATATCATTGCCCATCTTCTCTCTCTTCTATTTTTCTTTTCTTTCTTATAATTCAGAGTTTAAACCCAGGCCTTGAACATTCTAGGCAAACACTTTATGCCAAGCTACTGTCCCAGCCTTTTTAACCTAACCGCAAGAACAAAGAAAAAAAAAACAAAAAAAACTATAACCTATCCAGTAAGTGTGAAGGAGAAACTTTGAAGTCGGAAGGACAATTTGAATAAGTATCTTGTATCTGTTGACATTATTAAACCTGCTCTCTTGGTCCCATGCACTGCAACTAATGTTTGCTTTTTATAGTCTCGTGACTTTCCATTCCATTCAGGAATTTTGGAGCATTCAACAGTGACTATCAAGGCCCATTCAGATGCTTCAGTGGGTATATGCTTGTCACCTGTGCTTGGTGGCCTGAGTTTAATCCTCAGAACTCAAGATATAGTCACACATCTATAACATACACATGCCTACAAAAGCAATAAAAAAAAAAAAAAAGAAGAAGAAGAACAAGAACAAGAAGAAGAGCACTATACATGGCTTAGTGGCTAATGTGCTAGGTAACCATCTATGGTAACTCCTGGTCGTTTGTCTCTGACTTCAAGTTCCTGGAAGATAAGTTCCCGGCAACCCTGACTCGTTGCCCCCACCCAGGAATGTACAGCTGTGACCATCTGCTTGTTATGCTAAGACTAACTGCTGATTTGGACTTTTGGAACTTGCATACATTCAAAGACTATTTTATGGCTACTTTGACCATCTAATCTTGGCAGAGCAGAAGAGCTCTTTTGGTTTTGGCTTTTAAAAGCCATTCTGTCACCCACCTTTGGGTGACATGTCTCTGATTCAGGTTATGTTACACACAGTTCTCGAGCCCCCAAAAACAGGAATCAACTCCACTGCAAAACACATGAGGGTCTTTTTATTGTAAATTACAAGCTGCAGCTTGGGCCCACAACACCCACCGCCTAAACGGTGGGAGCTGAGCGCACTGTGCCCAGTTTAGTTGGGTGATTTAAAGATTCTGGTCCCTCCCAGCATGCCCAAGGCAGGGGCGATTCCTGCCTGACAAGCATCTATTGGTCAAAATGCTACATTTTGAATCGATTGGATATAGGAAGGTCCCCAGACCATAATGACCTGGTGTCCCTCCCTAGGGAGATGGGCCAGTTTCCTAGCAACTGTTATCTCTAGTGGGTGGGGAAAGACTGCAGTAAGGTGGCTCTTCCCCTCAGGGCATACTAGACTTCTTTACGTGCCTACTTCAGGTCTTAAGAATAGCTGCTAATTTATCTTTTGGTTTCTCAGTTAGAGACTAGCAGCTTCAATAAATTTGGCTAATCATAATTTGAATTGAGTCTCAGAGTCTTTTCGCAGTGGTCTTGAACACCACAACAGGTAAGAACACTTGCTGCTCTTTTTATGTTTGTGTGTTTGTTTTGTTTTTTGGGAAACGGTTTCTCTGTATAGCCTTGGCTGTCCTAGAACTCTCTCAGTAGTCCAGGCGGGCCTTAAACTCAGAGATCCACCTGCCTCGGCCTCCGTAAATGCTGGGATTATGAGTGTATGCCACCGAGCCCAGCTCTCCCCCAACTTCTGATTCTTACATTAACTTACCATTTTGGCCACCTATTCTCTTGGCTCCTCTCTTGGAGGGTGGCAGTGACCTCTCCCCTGTCCCCTTCTGTTTATTTTTAGAGAGACTCTTAACATGTAAAATGAATTCCTTCTCTGTACTTGAACAAGACTGTCAGGAAGAGGAAAAGCAGAAGCTGAAACAGTCTGCAGTCGCCTCCCAAGCCTGGTTCCTTTCCGGCCTGGCTCACTGCTCCTCCTTTCATTGGCCTCTCTATATTTCAGGAACAAGCAAAACTGTTCCTGTTTTCTTTCAGCTCAGTACCAATCATTACCTCTTCCTGGAATGCCCTTCTCCCAAACATTTGTTGTTTGTTCTTTGTTGTTTTGTTTTTGTTTTTTAAGCTGTCATATGGTCCAGGCTGGCCTCAGACTTGTTATATTGTCAGAGAAGATGGTAAATTGCTTATCCCCCTGCCACCACCTCAGGGGTGCTGGCATTACAGATCATGTACGAAAAATATTTGCATTAAAAAAAAAAAAAAACTCCTCTCAGTCTCAATCTCTCTAGAATTTTAAAAATCAATCATTTAATTTTTTTTTAATATTTTTAAATTTTTTATATGTGTGTTTTACCTGCTCGTGGAAGTTAGAAGAGGGTATCAGATCCCTTGGAACTGGAGTTACAGATGGTTGTGAGCCACCATGTTGGTGTGGGGACTTGCACCCAGATCTTCTGTAAGAGCAACATGTGCTCTAACTGCTGAGCCATCTCTCCAGCCTCTATTATTTATTTTTGAGATGGGGGAGGGGTGTTCTTGCTAGGCTCCCTTAGCAAATCTCAAACTCCTATGCTCAGCTGATCCTCCTGCCTTCAGCTGAGCATATCACTGTACTTGGCTTCAAGTCTCAGTTATGTCTCAATAAAGCCTACCCTCAAGATGGCAGTTTTCATGTGTTGGCTCCTCCTAACCTCACTCTTTCTTCCACATTTCTGTTACCTTCTAACACACTATCTAGCTTCCAGATACGTGAGTTTGTTATTCCTTACTGCTTTCCTTACTTGCCTGTCAGCTTCCTGTTATGTGCTCTATACATTTATGCTTCACTGAGACAATAAATATTTGCAGAAGCCGCAGTGGTGGCACACACTTTCAGTCCCAGCAGAAGCAGAGTGGTCTCTGTGAGTTCAAGGCCAGCCTGGTCTATACAGTGAGTTCCAGGACATCCAGGAGTATATAGAGAAACCTTGTCTCAAAAAACAAATCAAAACCAAACATAAATGAAGGAACTTCAGTTCTACTTCTTCCCATCTTTTTGTTGCAGTACTGAGGATTGAATGTAGAACCTCACACACTAGGCAAGTGCTTTGGCCCTGAACTATGGCCCCAGTCTCTTTTTGCTTTTCATGTTATTGTTGTTGTTTTTAGAGACAGGGTTTCTCTTTGAAGCCTTGGCTGTCACAGACTAGCTTTGTAGACCAGGTTGGCCTCGAACTCACAGAGCTATTTATATTTTTATATTATTGATGTGTTTATTTAATACATGCCAGTGAGCTCATGTCACAGTAACAAAACTGTCTGCCTACCTTTTATTTTGAGACAAGATCTTATTAAGTTGCTCGTCCTGGCTTTGAACTTACTTTGTAGCCAAGATGGAAAGAACTTGCTATCTTCCTGCCAGTGTAGAAACTGCATACTGTATGTAAAGTAACAGCTTGTACCACAAAATAGACATTTTGATTCTTAGAAAACCAGAGCTGCACTTTTTTCTTCACTCTAGCATCGTCTTTCTTTCAGTTTATTTGTTTATTTATTTTTGTTGCTGTTTTTTAAAAGACTGATTTATATTGTATACAGCGTTCTGTTTGCACGTACACCTGCATGCCAGAAGAGGGCACCAGATCTCATTATAGACAGTTGTGAGCTATCATGTGGGTGCTGGGAATTAAACTCAGTACCTTTGGAAGAGCAACCAGTGTTTTTAACCTTGGAGCCATCTCTCCAGCCCTTGTTGCTGTTTTTTGTTTGTTTGAAGACAGGGTTTCTCTATGTATCCCTGGCTGTCTTAGACCACTCAAAGATCCTCCTGCCTCTGCCTCCCAAGTGCTGGGATTAAAGACACATGCCATCACTGCCTGGCTCAGCTTTTTATTTAGTTCCTAAGCAGCTGGATCCTGAAGAGCCTCTTCTGCGAATGATTGCATTGTGGTTCTGTTTTTTCACTTTGTGTGTTGCAATTCTTACATCTCATATCAGTTTCCCTGCTTCAGTGATTTCGATTTCACTTACCACTTCCTTAAAGGGAAAGAACATGGCAAAATTTATGAGAGTCAGTGTGGGTTAAAGTCGATGTGAGAATCATCTCCTTTTCAGTTGTCCAGTGGCAGAGGGAGGTTGAAGTGGTCATTTGTAGGTTGCTCACACTCTAATGTGTCACTCGTCACCAATCTAAGTATGGGAAGCACTCATTGAGCTTGGTGAGTTACATTAAAAACAAAACAAAACAAAAGTGGGAGGGAGATTGAAAGACCCCAGCCTCACCCTAAGTTAAACATAGCTAACGCCATTTTGTGAGACACCACTGTTTTATAAAACTCTGAAGGCCAGATGAGAAACTGGAAAATTACTGAGAAATCCTAGCTGTGTCACCCACTTGGGATATCTGTGGTCAGGCTGCCCCAGTCATACTAAAAACAGTTTGTGTTAATCACTCTCATAGATATCTGTGAGACTGTTTCAGCTAAGATAGGGAAAAACTAAATAACAGGTGGCGGGCCACGTCAAGGGGTCATCATAGCCCCCTTGACCACCCAGTTCCTGGAATCTTGGTGCCCCTGCCAAACTTTGACGCAAATTGTGGTCTCGTGCAAACGTACCAATCAGCCCCCTGTAACCATGCCCTCTCGCTTCTGTACCAGTACTTCTGCCTCTAAAACCCTATAAAAACCCCAGTTTTTCCCCAAGGAGGCGCGCAAGGTCCTCCCGAGTGACCTTGCTGCCCCGAGTACTCGTGAATCAAAATAAAAGCCTCTTGCTGTTTGCATCCGAATGGCCTCGTTGATCCTTGGGAGGGGGTCTCTCTGACGGAAGATACCCTCCGGGGATCTTTCAGAGATATGTTGGACGACCCTGGGGAAATTGAAGGGAGGCAGTGGGAGGTGGACAAGACCAAGATACATTGTGTACATGGATGAAATTTCCAAAGAATTATCAGCTATGGCGTCACATGCCTGTAATCCCAGCACTTGGGAAGTGGAGGTGTAATCGGAGACTGGGAAGCCCCACATTAGGAACCAGGTCAGCAGGGGAAAACAGGGTTCATAATTTTGGATTATGAATCTCCTTAATAAAATAATTTAAAAATGGACTCAAAAGAAAGCTCAAGGACAGTTTTATTACAGTTTAAGAGAAAAAAAAAGCATGGGACAGGCTCGAGGCAACAGGGTAAAGGGAGGGCACAAGAGGATGGCAGACATCTGTGTCTGGCCTCTTGGTGTTCACTCACAGGCTTGAACACTTGCACACTCACACAAATGCATACACACTCACACTTTTTCTGGTAGAGGATTCAGTTCTATTCTCAGTACATGCATGATGGCTCACAACAGTTACTCTAGTTCTGGGGAATCTGACAGCCTCTTTTGACCTCAGCACTGGGATGTACATGGCATACTCAGACACACAGGAGCAAAGCATTGATATACATAAAAACATAAATCTTTTAAAGTCTGTCAGACACAGTGGTGGACACCTTTAATCCCAGCACCAGGGAGGCAGAGGCAGTCAGATCTCTAAGAGTTCAAGGCTAACCTTCTCTATACAAGGTAGGGGGAGGTTGGGAGGAGACATGGGAAGGAACAGGTGCCAGGACTGATGTATTGTGTGTGTGTGTGGGGGGGTAGGCCAGGGTTTCTTGGCTTAGAATAGCTGAGAATCTGTCCAGCTATACTGCCTAAGATTTTATAAATAGTAATAAGTCCCTGTGTCTTTATTATCCACTGGTGGGTCCAGAGAAAGTCCTGCTATACCATCGAGTTCTGCTCACGCAGATGAGCTCAGAACAGTTGAATGAATGAGAAGAGTGCTGGGTCCCTCCATCTCCTTCCTTAGCCCCAGCTAATTCTCCTTTCTCTAGACTCTCAGTTACAATATAAAAGCTGCTTCATGTACAGATAATATAGAGAAGTCCATACTGGCTCATTCTGGTCTGGTTTTAGGTCATGCAGTGCCAGATGGGTTTCTGAACTGTCCACAGCAACTGGATAGCAAATATTCTTGTTTATTTGTATAGTTTGTATTTCATCTGACACAGGACAATTGCTTGTCAACTTTTAATTCAGTTGTATGGTATAGTTTTTTTTTTTTTTTTTTTTTTTTTGATACAGGGTTTCTCTGTGTAGTGTTGGCTGTCCTGAACTCCCTTTGTAGACCAGGCTGGCCTTGAACTCACAGAGATCAGCCTGCCTCTGCCTCCCAAATGCTGGGATTAAAGGTGTGTGCCACTGCATCCGGGTAGAGTAAATTTTTTGTCCAATGTTGGATTTTATTTACAAGCACTAATAAAAACAGCCAACTTCATAGATACAGTGCCAAATTTGTGTTCACAGAGTTTTGTGTAAAGAAAAGAAATAGGAAAGGGGGAGGATAAGGAAGCTGCTTTTACCTTGGTTCCTGTGTTGTGGTGGCACACACTTGCAATTCCAGCATTTGGAAGGTGGAAGCAGAAGGGTCAGAAGCCAGAAGCAGCTCAGAGACAAAGGGCTTTATTTCATCTCACAGCACATCCAGGGAAGTCAGGGCAGGAGCTAACAGAGGCCATGGAGGAGTGCTGTTTACTGGCTTGCTCCCTGTAGCTTGCTCAGCTTGCTTTCTTATGGAACCCAGAATCACCTATCCACAGTGGGCTGGGCCCTCTGCATCCATCACTAATCAAGGCTTACCTACAGGTAAGCTGGTGAAGGCATTTCTCAGATTTCTCAGTTGACTTTACCTTTTCCCAGATAACTTTAACTTGTGTCGATTGGGAAAAAAAAAAAAAAAAAGCCATGAGATACATGAGAGCCTGTCTCTAGAAATTAGTGAATACATGAGTAAATGCTTTGTTTTCAATCTGAATGATTACAGTTTTGAATATTTGTGTGGGGGTATGATGATGGTATGTATGGGTGCACATGGAAGTCAAAGGATGACTTTAGGGTGTCAGTTTTCTCATTGGACTTGGGTCCCAGTCTTACCAGTGAGCCATCTTACAGATGGACCTGAATGAGGTTTGAGACTAATGAAGTGAAATCAACGTTGGGACTCTGAGAAACCAAATGGTCTTCTGACCATGAGAATGCCTATGAAACGGACTGAGCTCTGCAGTAGGAGGGCAGGGAACATACTTCGGTTGGCCACGTGGCATTCCAGGAGGACTTCTGTGAACAACTCAACCAAATTCCAAGGAGCTGTGGGCATGTCCAGGAATATCCCAGAGTCAGAGGAATGAGAATCATCCCATCATGATTAGCAAAAGAAGTTTTGTGTTTGCTTTCAGTTCTGTGGACTGAACTCAGGAGCATGTAACTAAGCACTCTAGTTCTGAATGGCATCCCCTGCTGGCATCAGAACTGTATACAACCCTGCCTGGTGCAAGGTACATTGATTCATAGAGTACTTCTCAATTGTCTAAACACCTTGAAATTAACTTTTACTTTGTGTGTGGTGTTCTGCCTGCATGTATGTCTGTGTCCTCATTCCTGCCTGGTGACCCTCAGAGGCCAAGGGAGGAAATGGAGTTACAGATGGTTGTGAGCCTCCAGTGGGAATTGAACCTGGGTCCTCTGGAAGAGTAGCCAGTGTTCTTGACCACTGACACATTTCTCCAGTCCCTGAAATTAACTTTTGTATGGGGAAAAAGAATCAAAGTAATTTAAGTAAATTTTCTAAAATAGTGTATAGTTATTATAAGTAAAAAAAAAAAAAAAAAAAGATTGAACATTATACTTCTAAAACAAATACAAGAAGCTGGGTATGGTGACATACACCTACAATCCCAGCACTCAGGAAGCTGACAAAGGAAGATTGCTGTAAGTTTGAGGCTAGCCTGGTCTACATAGTGAGTTCCAGACTAAGCCCGGGTAATACAACAAAACCCTGTCTCAAAAAGCCAAAAACCCTAGCATTTTGGAGGCAGAGGCAGGTAGATTCAGCAAGTTCAAGGCCAGCCTAGTCTACAGAGTGAGTTACAAGCTAGCTCAGGCTTCATAGTGAGACTCTGTCTAAAGATTCTTTTTTTAGTTGAGAGAGAGAGAGAAGCTGGTGTGGCTGTGTACACTGGTAATCGAGGACACTGAAGCTGGAGGCAGGGAAATCAGATCAAGGTTACCCCTCACTCTGATGTCACATTTGAACCTAGTCTGGGCTGACTGAAATTCTGTCTCAAGAAACCAAGATTCAGTCCAAGAAACCCTGAAGGAAAAGAACAAATGTACCAGTGTATATTCAACCCAGAAAAAAAGTTGGCATTTCTTTCTTTCTTTTCTTTTTTTTTTTGAGACAATGTTTTTCTATGTTTTTCTTGCTGTCCTGACTCTTGATACATAGTTCAGGCTGGCCTTGAACTCACAGAGATCCACTTGCCTCTGCCTAAGAATTGTTGGCATTTGAAGGTAGGCATAGCAACTCATGCTCAGGTTTAAAACTGAGGTAGAATTGCCATGAATTCAAGGCCAACCTGCTCTACAGACTGAGATCCTGTCTGGAACAAATAAACACAAACTAACTAGCACTGGAATCTGAAAAGTCAGAGATAATGATGCTGACTCTGGGACTTGTTCCTCTTCTTCATTCTTCTTTTTGTTTTGATCTGATTAAAAAAAAACAAAAAAACTTCTCCATCCACTTTGGAGTTACATCTTTTCTCTTTTGTTCTTCCTTTTTCTGGTTATTCAAGGCAGGGTTTCTCTGTGTAGCTCTGGCTGTCCAGGAACTTGCTCTGTACACCAGGCTGGCCTCAGACTCAGAGATTTGCTTGCCTCTGCATCCCAAGTGCTGCCTAGATGGAGTTACACCATAAAGTGTGTAAAGATAAGGCAGCCAGGAACCAGTCCTACCACCTTGAGGTTAGAGAATATTGGCCACTGGTGGAGAATTCCCATGGGGCAGTTTTCATCACAGACTGCCCAGGTTTCATTGGGAGCTCCCTACTGGTTGCTGCTTTTGGACTGACTGGTGCTCAAGTCAAATTCCTTTTGGTTTGTTATGTTTGAAACAGTGTCTCCCTATGTAGCCCTGGCTGGCCTTGAATTCACAGAGCTCTGTCTGCCTCTGCTTTCCCAGTGCTGGTATTAAAGGTGAAGCACCATGGCTGTCTCTATTTCTATTTGTTTGTGCTCCCAGGTAAATAGAGGGAAGGAAGAGGGGAACAGAGGTCATTAGGTCCTTGAATTTTATCTGAGTAGTTAAATCCTTTCGTAGTCTCTGGAGAGCAGATTATGACAGCAAAGAAAATTAAACAATTGGGTCACCTTAGCTGGGATCCATGTGAATTCTTTTGGGGATAAGATTTAATGACTTCATAAATTGCCTGTTGACTGTGTTATACCTCAAGATCCTTCGTGCCTCATTAAACCCCAAATGCCCTTCAAAACTGATTCTTGCCCTAGCCAGCCTGGCTAGATACCTGTCTTTGCAGTTGTGTCTTGGGAAACAGGCACACCTGGCTCAGTGTTCAGCAGGTGCCAGATCGCTAGAGCACTGATGTTGGCTGTTCACAGGTTTTGATAATTCATGCTCCAAATTAATTTATACGATTTAATTATCAATTAATAAAAATTACCCCTTAAGAAAAAGAGCTTGGTTTCTGAGGTTTGAGACACTCCATTTTACTCTCTATATAAGACACCTGTCCTAATTTATTCTACCAAAATCACCTAAGTGTATTGATTTCAGATAAGCCAGTCCTTTCTGATGGAGTAATAGAATGTGAATCATAGGAGACGAACAGCTTTTCTTTTAATACTAACTAATGGAATAAGTGTTAGGTCTCAAAGAACTCAGGAAGAATGACTGACTGTAGCGCCTATTAACATAGCAAAGTGGATTCTGGCTGCCAGGCTCTCAGCATCGTAAGTACTTGTCATAGAGACTTGGCTCCTCTCAGCACTTCTCACACACACATCCCCCCCACCCCACAACCTCTCCAGCCCCCAAGCTTTGCTTCGGTTCTCCCAGCTTCTGATCCCTATATAAGCCAGGCACTTTGGCCACCCAATCGCTTAGTTCTTTTTCTCCTCTCTTGGTCTGCTTGCTTATCTTCTCTTCTTTCTCTTCTCCTCTCTTTGCTTGTTGTCTTTCTTCCTTCCTTCCTTCCTTTTTCTTTCTTTCTTTCTTTCTTTCTTTCTTTCTTTCTTTCTTTCTTTCTTTCTTTCTTT
>NW_026596109.1:24372121-24461687 GCF_907164565.1 Psammomys obesus | reverse complement strand
TTTCTTTCTTTCTTTCTTTCTTTCTTTCTTTCTTTCTTTCTTTCTTTTTCCTTCCTTCCTTCCTTCTTTCTTTCTTTCTTTCTTTCTTTCTTTCTTTCTTTCTTTCTTTCTCCTTCCTTCCTTCCTTCCTTCCTTCCTTCCTTCCTTCCTTCCTTCCTTCCTTCCTTCCTTTCTTTCTTTCTTTCTTTCTTTCTTTCTTTCTTTCTTTCTTTCTTTCTTTCTTTCTCTCTTTCTCTCTTTCTCTCCTCCCTCTCATGACCTGGTCTATTCTGCTGGCCATTTTCAGTCTGGACTCTTCCAGATGCCTCTCTGACTATTGTCTCCCTTATATCTACAATAAAAACCTTCTCTACCATACCTGGGAGGGTCATGTCCTCATTTTATTCAATAAGGAATTCCCCTCTTTTTGTAGATGTCATTTACAGAACACACAGGTAGTGAGATGCTTGTTTTCCTCAGAGCCTCACAGAACAGCACTGCTCAAGCTGCTGCCCACTAATCACCCCCATTCAGCAAACAGTAACCGGCCATGACCATAAAGGCACAGAAATTGACACTACCCTTCTGGGAAGCTCTGTAGCAATTCAAGCATGTGATTTTTTTTGTTTTGTTTTGTCTTTGTTTTTTGAGACAAGGTTTTTCTGTAGCCTAGTCTGTCCTGGACTCAATCAGTAGACCAGGCTGGCCTCTGCCTCCCCAACACTGGGATTACAAGCGTGTGCCACCACGCCTGTCAACATGCGATTATTTTTTTAGCTTTTTCCTTCCATTTTATTCAGCAAGAGTTGTTAGTTCCTGTTGGGTTGGAACTGAATGAGGCTGCCCATGGCTGTGCTAGTTTGAGCAGGGATGTTCTAGTGACAGCCACAGCACCTGCCTTCTGGCCCAGCAAACTTTTAGCAGTAGACGGTGATACTGTCTGTCCTCAGTTGCTTTGCTTCAAAGTGTCAGGACACACAGAGCCGCTCTGCCTTCGTACCTGACTTCCTTCTGCTAGTGTTCCCAGCGCTTTTCAGGTAGGACTTATTTCCATTCGGATCTTGGGCACTACGTGAGGTGTCAGCCATACTCTTGCTGGTCTTTGCATTTAGAAGGGGCTAAGGAGGATCTCCCTTCTCTGGTGCTTCCACATTCCTGCCTACCATTCCCGGGCATAATATATTATTATCATTCTTGTATCAGAGGTGAGTCAGGTTGGTTGAGATATGATAGGAGCTGACCTTCCTGTAGAACAGGAAGGCACAGTACTCACCTAGGTGTGTCCTTGACCCCTCGGATGATGGCCTTGGTCCTCAGGCCCTCCTTCCTCCTCAGAAGAGCCTCTCACTTATCCAGGGCTCTTCTAGCCAGAGGCATAGATCTGAACAACTGACTAGAATGCTTTCATTTAAAGACATTTGTCTGTTTCGTGGTGCTATTTATAAAATTTCAAACCCAGGCCAGACAGGATTAAAATTGTCTTTAATCCCTGCTCTCTGGAGACTAAGTAGAAGGATCTCTGAGGATTTGAGGCCAGCCTGGACATCATGAGTTCAAGGTCAACCAGGGCTACAGTGAGAAAACCTGTCTCAAAACAAAACTTCAAATCTACAAATGTGGCCTTATCTCTTTCTTTCCTCAGATAGCTGTGTAAATGGAAAGACTTGGCTTTTGGGCTTAAAAAAAAATGTAACTCAGAGGTAAGGCACTGGCTTAGAGAGTTTGAAGCCGACTAATCTCTAGTACCAAAACAATAACAACAAAACCATCTTCAATGGTCTTCTCAGGAGCCTTTACTTGTCTGTAGTTGGCAGGAGCAGTCCCTGTCTCTGTTTTCATCTGAACAATACCTAGAGCTGGGATGCAGCTCAGCTGTAGAGCAGTTGCCCAGCATACCTAAAGCCAGGTATAGTGGCCCCAGCCTGTAAGCCCAGCATTTGGAAGGTGGAGGAAGAAGGATAGGAAATTCAAGGCTAGCCTGGGCTATCTGAGGAAAGAAAGAGATAAGGTCAGGTGATCCCCATCTCAACTGAAAATAAACAAACAGCTAAAGTCTGCTTCTCCTTCTCTTGAATCAGGGAGGACCCTGTGGCTGCTCTGACCAATGGAACAATGGATGTTCTTAACCCCCTTGCTGGCTGGGCGCCTTCTTCGCCTGTCTCTTGGAATGCTCCCTGTCAATGCTCTCCACACTCAGCTTGCCTATGGAAAAGCCCAGACTACACAGAGAAGTCAAACTTGAGTATACTCTCTTTGCCATCTGGCTCAGGGGTGCCTTTTCTCTGTCATTTGCAACCTTTCTCTCTGACAAGTCTCTCAGTCCATTTGGGGATGCCCCCAGATTAAATTCTTGTCACCAGGATGCTTGCCCCTTTTCTCAGCCTTTTTCCCTTCACATGTCCTGAGTGCCCCCCCTGGATTTCTCTCGACTATCCCTAGTAGCTGCCTCCTAAGTCCCACAGCTTCTCTATTCCCGCCTGGGCCGAACATGATCCTTCCTCTCTTCCTCCTCAGAGATTTTATTAAGGCCTCGATGTCTTACTGCAAAAGGCTTGGTCTCAGTACAGCGCAATCACCAAAGATGGCTCACTCGATTTCCAAATTCTCACATGTGGTAAAAACTTCTGCCACTGCACAAACAGATGGTATCTGTTGGGATTCTGACACATTCCCACTGTTGAGAGTCCCTTATCATCCCCCTGCCTCTTGTAAAAGGCCAGTTATTTTTCTCTCCGCTCTCTTGTTCCCTCCACCCTTGCCCAGGGGCGGCCTCTGTATACCCTCTCCCCAGTATACCTCCCATGTGAGATCTCTCGCATGGTGTGACTTTGTGGCGTCCATCGCTTAGATCATAACAGTACAACCCAAGATAAAGACTTTCCCACGAAGTTTCTTTAACCATGAATGACACTTTATTCAGTCATTGTCTTTACAACTGAAACTGGGAATTCAAAATTAACATCCTTGCCCGTGAGCTTCTTATACACACCAGAAAACGTTTCGACCTTGTGCACCACGTTGTTCTGCTGTGCTTCGCCTAAATGAAACTTTAGGAGCCGGCTGCCATCCAGTTTCACATGGATCCTCTTACCCACAATTTCACTTGGGAAGACTGCTGTCAATGTGCGGGCTTCTGGGGCTTCTGCTTATTTTTCATGCGGCTTCTCTGGGTTGGCTTGGGCAGAATCCTCCTCTGAGCAATTAAGACCACATGCTTCCCGCTGAACTTCTCCAACTCACAGAGCCGGATGTGGATTTTCTGGAAAGATTTCAGTTGAGGAACTGGTACAAAAATTATGATAGCTTTCCGACCACCACCAACTTCAGTGTCCTTGGCTGCGGTGATGTTGAGTCCCCGCAGCTGAGCCATGAGCTCCGAGTTCATCTCCAGCCTGAGAGATGCCAGACTCGAACTCCTGGCTTCTCGCCATTTGGCTTCACTGCTTAGCGCTCGAGCTGAGCATGGCTTCATCCTTACGGAGTGCTAGCACAGCTCTCGCGAGAACCTCCACGAAGTGTCTTAACTTTCCGGTCTGTCCCTAGTCTTTATCTGTCGCAGTAGATTTCCGATCAACTGAAGAGTGCAAACTGCTCCAAAACTGCATGCAATGTATCAGCCTCAGGTGATCCTCAAAACCTGCATCCCAGATGCTCCAAAGTGGCTTCCCTCGCCCCACAGTGGCCTCGCAGAACTCTGGCAGCACGTGAAACAGATGTCCCCCAACCTGCACTCCTCTCTCTCTTCTTAGCCTTCAACCAACATTCCAGCCTTCTTGCTCACCCTCACAATGATGCTCCAATTTCAGCTAAGAAACAGTGTAAAAGAAACTTTTTATTCACCTGGTTCAATTGTTGTCTTGGAGGCTTATTGCCTGTCTGCTAACCTAGGCCTAGTTCTGGAAGCGTCTGGCCTCCATACAATAACCTAGGCCTAGAATGCTTTCAGCCTCTGAGATTTACTGTTTCATAAGCTCACCCTTATTTGTTCTTACTGTCCTCTGGGCTGGCTGGTTCAACCCAGCTGTTCAGGCTCAAACTCCTCTCCCAGCTAATTTTCTCAATCTGGCCTTTCTCTCAGCCTCTGAATTGATCGCTTGGCCTCAAACTAACTTCAACAATCTTTTCTAATCTTCTGGCTCCTTCAAATTCTCTGGCTTGTTCCATCTTCAGCTGTGTTCTTTCTCTGCAACCTATCTCTCTATTACTGTCCTAGTAAAACTGCACCCCGTCTCCCCACAATGTCCCTTAAGTAGCTTCCCTTTCCTCTCTTCTCCTGAGAGTTGGGTGTATCCTATTCTGTCAAATCTTTCTCTGATTTGTCATTTTTTTTCTGCCACCCAACAGAGATAACTTTCAAACATGGGTGCTTCCTTCTACAAACTATCTTTACCTTCATTGTTTGGGATTAAAGACCTGTACTACCACACCTGGACCTAAGCTTTTCTTTACCTGAAACTTGCTCTGTACCAGGCTGACCTTGAACTCAGATCTGCTTGCTTCTCTCTCCTGGGTTAAAGGTGTGTTTGTATTTCAGCCAGATCACATAGACCTAGAAGGTCTTTGGATGTGATCTCTTGCCAGAGCAGCCTTGTTCTGAATTGAAATGTCTCTACAAAGCAGTTATAGAATAGATTCTGTCACCCTTCATCATCAACACAAAGGCTAAAATGTCAGGGCTCAAACTGAGCACTACTAGCTAACTGTGGTGTCTATTAGTGTGCCAAAGCACACGCTTGATTTGCAGGCTCACTCAGTACCTATGGCTCCTCTTGGTTCTTCTCACCTGTCTACTACCCTAAACCTCTCCAGCCTAGGGACTCCGTCCCCCGCTTCTCTTCTCTTTCCTATATAACCCTGCACTTTTGGCCTTGAACTCTCTTGGTTCTCTTCTCTTTGTCCTCTGCTCTTGACTCCACCAAGACTGTGGGAGAAGCCTGTGTACAGTGCACAGTGGTGCACGCCTGTAATTCCAGAACTCAGGGAGGCAGAGGCAGGTGGAATGGTCTACAAAGCAACTTCAGGACAGCCAAGGCTACACAGAGAAAAACTTGTCTTGAAAAACAAACAAAAACAGAACCCCCCCCCCAACAGATAGAATGCTGGAGGGAGCATTACCCAGCAGGGATTGGGGAGGGGAAGATTCAGCTCTATTTAAGGATGAGAGTTTGACTGCACCCCAGTGAATATATAGATAACACAAATTGGACTTTGCTTTTGCCTGGGGAGAGGTCATAAGGGGATGGGAAGTGGTAGACAGGGAAGGACTGGCATGTGAATTTGATAGGGTTATATGATGTGAAATCCACAAAAAAAAAATAAATAAAATCAATAAAAACATTATGTTGGAAAAACATTACAGGAGGCAACTGTTTGGGCTGACTCTAGTACTAGGTCTTAACTCTGGTTCTCTTTCTTTTTGTTTTTGTTCTTCGAGACAGGGTTTCTCTGTGTAGCCTTGGCTGTCCTGGACTCGCTTTGTAGACCAGGCTGGCCTCAAACTCACAGCAAACGACCTGCCTCTGCCTCCCTGAGTGCTGGGATTGCAGGCATGTGTCACCATGCCTGCCTAACTTAGTGATCACCAACTTTTCTAATGCTCTGACCCTTTAATATAGTTCCTCATGTTGTGGTGAGTCCCAAACTTAAAATTATTTCTGAAGCTACTTCATAACTATAAGTTTGCTACTGTCATGGATAGTAATGTAAATACCTGTGTTTTCTGGTGGTCATTTGATGGCTGTAATCCCAGCATTTGAGGAGGCAAAGGCAGGTGGATCTCTGTGAGTTCAAGGGCGGCCTTGAAAACAAACAAAACAAAAGAAGTAAAAGGGGTCACTCCATACAAGAGTTGAGAACCCGTGGTCTAAATTGATTTAGAAAACGGAAGTAGTATCCTTCAAGCTGCAGTGCCTGCTGCCAACTGAAGCTCTCTATGTGAGAAATCAACCAGATAACTCAATTTCCCAGAGAGACACACTTTAACTGGCATGATAATGAATCATACCCCTTACCCCTAATCCTCTCACAAGAAGGCCACACCTGAAAAGACTAGAAGTCAGCAGTTTCCCCCTGCTCTTGGCAAGAAGGTAAAGTCAGTTCTCTTTGTCTCTCGTTTCTGTCTTCTTCACCCCTTTTCTGTCCAGGTGTTTGGGGAAGATGTGGGGGACATAAAGCTAACAAGATTAAACTTCATTGTACTTAAGGCCTCCGACACAGTTTTACCCAAAGTTTTATCACAGCAGCTTTAACCTCAGAGGCATCAGGAGGGCGCTTGTAGGAGCTAATGAAAGACTGTATAGCAAACTAATCAACGCAAAGCACACTTAAACCCCAAGTCAAAACACAGCCTTGCTCTTTTCAAACTAAGCTGGGCACTGTGGCTGCCTTGTTTCCTCTTGGGCACAGCCACATCAACGAACCAGAATCCAGACAACCTGTTTGGGCCACAGGTGAGCTCAGGCAAGAGGATATTCTGGAACTGGTTTCACTGTTGTTGGGCAAGAATTTTAATCTGATGTGAAGGTAGCTGGGCTCATTCATCCTGCTTTTTAAATTTTTATTTATTTAAGAAGAAAGCAGGCTTATAAAAAGAATACTGTCTGCCTATTGCAAACTTTTAAGGGTTTGGTCATGTTCCTGGGAATAAAATAGTCAGATCTCACAGCAGAACATATAGGTGTGTGTGCTGTTGTTGTTGCTTGTTGTCTGTTTGTTTGGTTTTGGTTTTGAGATGGTCTTGCTATGTAGTTTTGTAGTCCTGCAGTCCTGGTTTGCTTTAAACCTGTGGTGATCCTCCTGCCTCAGGCATGGTGGTACACACTTGTAATGCCAGCATTCAAGAGGCTTCGGCAGGAAGTTCAGAAGTTCAAGGCAACCTCAGCGACATGAGAACCTGTCAAGAAAGAAATAAAAGAAGAAAGAGGGAAAGAGAGGGGAAGGAAGGGAGGTTGCTCAGTCACTGTAAATAATCAGCAATAAGGCTCTCCCCTCCATTAACCCTCATAGTGTATCTGTTCCCTTTCTTATCTTGCTGATCTGTCAATAAATTCTCAAACATGCTAACAAGGTTCATTTCTGCCACAGGACCTTTGCACATGGTCTCTCATCCTCCCACTCCCACTTTTCCATTTCTTCATCTAAGCGAACATTGTTTTTCCCTCAGTTCTAACACAAGTTGTCTTTGTTGGCCTCTGCAGAGGACATGAGATGTCCTAGTTACATATTTGCAACACTTTATTTTTTTCATAGCATATTTTGTAATCATAACTACATACCTTCATCTGGGCAGTTACTTCATTTCTCTCAAGGAGAGCATTTCTTCATATTCTCATGAGCCCCATCTTCGTGGTTAGTTTAACATGAATCTATTATCTGATGCTTTCATCAAGATAAACACTATTCTAGGAAACTCTGACCCAGGAAGATAAAAGTTGTGAATAACTTTATTGTTGATTCCAGTGACATCCAGGAAGACCTGCTAACTCTTCAAAATAAAGCATTAAGATGACAATTTGTTTACCAAGATCCTTAGAATCTCCTCACTCACTTTCTACCTAGTCCTACCAGTCCGCAAGCAACCCTCATAAAATGCTAACCAAGGCTTTTCTGGCTTCTCTCTCTCTCTCTCTCTCTCTCTCTCTCTCTCTCTCTGTGTGTGTGTGTGTGTGTGTACGTGTTGTTTTTGAGATATGCTTTCCCTTGTAGTACAGGTCATCCTTATGCTGACTGTAAAGCCAGGTTGGTCTCTAGCCATGATCCTTCTCCCTCTGCTTTCCAAGTGCTGAGATTAAAAGTGTGCACTACCGCACTGCCTGTCTTCACTACCCTCATTAAAACACTCACCTTAAAGTTTAGGTTTGAAGAATAGCCCAATCTTGCCCCTACCTGCTCTGAGCTGTTGCAAAGACTGTCTAGACACAGTTCTGTCTTGCCACATAAGCAATAAATTGAATTTTATCCAACAAGTTGCTTTGGTGAAGTCTAGGGAAATTTCTTTCTTTCATTCTTTGTTTCTTTCTTTCCTTCTTTTTTTAAATAATTTATTTAATTTTTACATACATTTGGTGTTTGGCCTGCATGTATGTCTGTGTGAGGGTGTCAGATTATCTGGAATTGAAGTTACAGACAGTTGTGAGATGCCATGTGGGTGCTGGGAATTGAACCCAGATTCTCTGGAAAAGTAACCAGTGCTCTTAACTGCTGAACCATCTTTCCAGCCCCTCTTTTTTTTTTTTTTTACTATTTTTTTTTGTTTTTCTTTGTTTTGTATTTCTTATTTATTTTTCATTTAATGTATTTGATTGCTCTATCTGCATGAACATCTGTGTGCCAGAAGAAGGCAACAGATCCTAGTATGGATGGCTATGAGCCACCATGTAGTTGCTGGGAATTAAACCCAGGACCTCTGGAAGAACAGACTGTGCTCTTAGCTGCTGAGCCATCTCTCTCCAGCCCTCTTTCTTTCTTGATACAGGGTCTCACATGTTTTTCTAACATGCCTGGAACTCACTATGTAGACCAGGATATCCTTGAACTTGGATTCACCTACCTCTGCCTCCCAAGTGCTAGGATTAAATCATTCACGATCACACCTAGCCCATAGGGCTGGTTATATACATATAACCAATATTCATATTTAGTCTTCTTTCTCCTCCTTCTTTTCCTCTTCTTTCTCCTGCTCCTCCTCTTTGCCCTTCTTGGGAAGCTGCAATTGAACCCATGGTGGAAATCAGTGATACTTCAGATTTGAGGAAATAATTGAAGCTGATAGACAGTTCTCTCTCATCAATTTATGTTCTCTAGGAGAACATAGACCTGGTCAGCTTCGATCACTGACATATTTCAATGTTATGAAGAAAATATGCTCAGTATACAATTGATGAGTGGTAGGGTAGATCTATGGACAGACGAAACTAAGTCCTTGGGGGATGAAAAAAGCAGTTCTAGCTCTTCCTGATAAGATTTTTTTTGGCAGAGCTTCTTGAAGCAAAGGGTGGAAAAAGCCATTAATCTCAGCTCTTTGGAAGTGAAGGTGGAAACAGAAGTAGAGGCAGATGCAAGCACATTTCTGTGAGTTTGAGGCCAGCTTGGTCTACATAGTAAGATCCTGTCTTAAGAAAAAAAAGTAAGAAAAAGAATTTCCACCTTTGGGGCCAGCTGGTCCTGGTGAAGTACGCCTTTAATCCCAGTGCTAGAGAGATAGAGGCAGGTGGATCTCTGTGAGTTTGAGACCAGCCTGGTCTATAGAGCAACTTCTAGGAAAGCCAGAACTGTTACACAGAGAAGCCTCATCTCAATAAAAACTAAAAATGAGTAGAATAGAATAGAATAGAATAGAATAGAATAGAATAGAATAGAATAGAATAGAACAGAACAGAACAGAATAGAATAGAATAGAATAGAATAGAATAGAATAGAATAGAATAGAATAGAATAGAATAGAATAGAATAGAATTCTATCTTTGTCTGTTTTAGTTAGTTCTTATTTAATGCAGCTTGGCTTTTAACTCATACCATATAGCTAAGAATGGCCTTGCACTCTGGTTCTCCTGCCTCTGTGTCTGAAGTGCCAGAATTACAGGTATGTGCCACTAAATCTGGCTTACTAGCCCCTCTCCTCCTCCATTTTCTTGCCCTTCTACTCTGACCCAGTTCCGGGAATATCTCCACACTCAGGCAGGCAAACATAGGGAAGGGTTTAGCCACCCGTTTGGGCTGTACATATACCCATCTCCTCACAATGTACCTAGAAATCTGTGACTCCAATCTGCAGGGAGACACATACACACCATTCCAAGCAAGGAGTTTTCTCTCCCGTTGATAGCCATCATGTGTAGACAGTTTCCATTCAACCTTTGGAGGGTAAGGGGCTGATCCATTCTTCTAAACTAGTTTTGGGCACACGTAAAATTGGGCAAATTGTGTCTCCTGAGTGAACTTTTAAGAAAAATCCCCATTTGCCATTGTATGCATATGTATAATTGGATATGCATATTATTAAAATTAGAAACACTATTGGAAGGGACACAGTAAGGAAAAGCTTATGTAACTCAAACCTGTTAATCAAAACTGAGGCCTGCCCAAGCAAACCTCTCCTGTAGACCTCATAAAAGAAGCCCCATGCAGAGCTGGGTTTGGTGGTGGACTGTAATCTCAACACTTGGGAGGCAGAGGAAGGCAGATCTCTGTGTGTTTGAGGCCAGCCTGATCTACAAAGTGAGTCCAGGATAGCCAGAACTACATAGAGAAACACTGTCTGGAGGGAGAAAAAAAAAAAAAAAAAAAAAAAAAAAGCCCCATGCAATAATGCTCTCCCATTCACGTAGATTGCTGTCACTCTTGGCAGCATATTTTTGATTGGTATTATGCCTTTGCTTCTGATAGTTTTCTTGCTACATTGCAATCTCCGGGAACCTTTATTACACTTCTTTGACTTAAGAGAACAACAACTTGGAAATATTCAGTCTAGATATCACTCATTAGTGACACAACTATCTAAGATTTTTCTGGGTTTTCCAAATTTTTACTTCATTCTTCTTTTGTGATTTTGGGGTCCAAACTTGAGGCCTCTGCATGCTAAGAAAGTGTTCTGCCATTGAGCTACATCTTTACATGCCTCTACAAAATTATCATTTTTTCCTTTTTTTTTTTTTTTTTTTTTAGATAAAATTTGATGTAGCTCAGGCTAGCCAGAACCCTACCCCCCAAAATCTAGAATTACATGAGCCACCACATCTGGCTGCTGAAAGGGTTTCTATTGGATGCTAATAGTGGCCTCATATTACCATATAGCTGCAAATTGTTTTGTTTGGGTTTTGTGTGTGTGTGTGTGTGATGTGCCTGTATATGGTGTGTGTGTACGTATTTTGCGAGTGAGAGTGCATGTGTGCCATGATGTGGAACATGTATGTGCTGAGGCACACATGTGGAAGATGGAGAACCACCCTGGGCTTGGTCCCTGACTTCTCCTTAAGACAGGATCTCTTTGTTGTTGCTATCCATTGTGCCGGGGTAGATGGCCCACAAGCTCTTAGAGTCTCCTGCTGCCTCCCAGCTGGCCATAGCTGCGCTGGGATTATAGGTATACACTATCATGCCCAGCTTTCCATGGGTTTTGGGGATTCAAATTTTTTCTTCACACTTGCTCAGTACACACTTCAACCACTGAGCTGTCTACTCCTCCCCTCATTGTTTTTGTTTGTTTGAGACAAGGTCTCAAGATGTAGCCTTTCCTGGCTTGGAACTCTATGCAGTCCATGTTGGCCTCAAACCTGCAGTGATACTCCTGCCTCAATCTCCCAGGTATTGGCTCCAGGTACGTGCCACCACATCTGGCAAGTTCTTTCCCCTTAGTGTCCTCTGATACTTGTTTTATAAAGCAAAGGGGAGGGCCTGGCAGTCAGGAGACAAGATCATTGGGCTTGGCTTCCTGTCTAAAAAGAGTCAATGCTTTCCAAGGTTCTGTGCCATGCCAGTATTCTGTCCTCTCATCGGGATTTAGGGACACAGGCTAGTGCAGCCCATCCTCGCTTTATGTGAAGAGGTCTCAGCTGAGGGGGTACAGGAATGTCAGAACCACAGGGCCTCTGCTTTCCCATCTTGTAAGAAGCCGAGGTAAAAGATAGAGAATTCCCCTACCTCTCTAGGGCAATAGGAGAGTATCTCCAAGTTTGGAGAGGAGGTGAAGGGCAGTACAGTGGTGGGAAACACCTTAAAGGAAGTGGGTAGTAGTTAGAGGTGGTTGGGGCAAGGCTGAAGACCTGGAGGGACTAGTTGAGAAACTGGGTGGTGGTGACTAAGACATTTGAGTCCTGAGAACATCTTTCAACTTCAATGCCCTGAGACTGTTCATTCCTGTCATTTACTATTCACAAATCAAATATCCTACCTTAGAGTTACTGAAATAAAATGACTCTATGATGCAATCAATGTGAGCTAGAAGAGAAAGGGCCAGCCTTTGGTCCAAAGACTTTTTTTTTCTGGACAGATTTCTTTTTACTTTTTAAAATTAGATTTATGTATCTTATTTTATGTGAGAAAGTTTTGTCCCCATGTGTGCCTGTGCATCATGTGTGTGCCTGATGCCCTTGGAGATCAGAATAAGATGTCATACCCACTAGAGCTGGAATTATGGATGGTTGTGAACTACCTTGTGGGTTCTGGGAATTGAACCAGGTCCTCTGTAAGAACATGTGTCCTTGACCAGTGAGCCACCTCTCTAGTCCATAAACACACAGTCCACAGATGGCAGAAATAACTCAGCTGGAGGGAACAGGTACTATTATGCCACCCCAGTCCTATCAATAGCCACTACTGCTACCACAGGGTTCAGTCACCAAAGCTGACAGCACAGTGAATGTTTCCAAAATCTCAGAGCATATATGTAGTATGTGATTATACATATGCATTTACATATGCATAGATAAATATATGTAGGGCTAATAACAGCATTATGTTCTGAACTTATCTCAGCAATGCCTCGGCCAGCGGAGCTAAAGTTATTCGGGGGGCGTAGAAGAGAATCCGACCCTGTGAAAAGATGAACGAGAGAAAAGAACGAGTCCAAGCAAACAGGTGCTTGTCAAGGACTAACTTTACTGAGCAGAATCAGCTTTTATAAAGGGTTCAGGATAAGGAAGTAGGGTGGGTGAAAAATTACAAATTCTTCTCGGCCAGGGGCCTGAAACATCTTGTGATAAGCCACAGTTCTGTGAGCACATCTCTGCTGCTGCCAAGCAGTATGTTTACTACAGGTAAGGGAACGGGCAAGTTGAGGCAAGTTGGTGAGCTTCCACAGGTGGTCTCTGAAGTTGGCGAGTTCTCTCAGGTGGTCCCTGACACAGCAACAGCTTTTCTGGGTTCTGCAGTTATTTGAACAAAATTATACAGACAAAAAATATATGGGAAGCTTTACAGATTTTCATGTCGTCCTTGTGCAGGGGCCTTGCTAATATCTGTATCTTTTTAATTTTAACTGATGTGCTGCCAAAGCAAGCACAAGACCTTGAATTTCTAATCCTTCTGCCTCACCTCTCAAGTTGGGAGATTTACAGGTTTATGAGCCCACGATCAACCTGTTTCTTGGAGCTATCAATCCTAATGGAGGATTAACCTCAAAGGCCTCTCACAAGCTGGGCAAACTCTCCACTGAAGTACACCCCAGCCTGAAAGCTTCTCCCTGAAACACACTGAGACATGTAGGGAACTCACTCTTGCTCTCACTCCCAGACTACTGTGTGCCTTGCCTTAACTTCTATCATTGGCTTTGGTCATGCAGACTCAGAGTTTGTTTTGGGGGTTGGAGAGATGGCTCAGCAGTTAAGAGCACTTGCTGCTCTTGAAGAGGACTCAAGTTTGGTTCTTAGCCCCCATTATAAGTGTTACAGCTCTGCTCCAAGAGGTACCCTGGCAGTCAGGAGCCTAGGAATACCACAAAGTCACACAGCATGGCAAATCCCACTCAAGAGATTTATTGGGAGGAAAAACCCAGGAGTGTGGCTGCTTCTGTTGGGGTGTCCGGGAGGAGACAAGAAGCAACAAGAAACCGAGCAGAAGATAGGGTTTATATAGGGTTTCCTGGGTTGGGGGGGAGGGTTGATGGTGGCTTGGCATTGGGAGCAAGCTTCAGGGTTGATAGGATTCTGTGCTCAGGAATTGGTGGGACCCTGTTTCCTATCCCTGGTCTTAGGCTTGGTGTCATGTCACGGTCAGGGTGTTTTTCCTTTTGCCTTGGTCCTTTTATCCTACACCCCTGATAGGCAGCTTATAACTGCTTATAACTCCAGCCCCAAGGGGTCCATCACCCTCTTCTGGCCTCAGCAACATCTGTACCTGAGTTATGTACTCACAAACACATTCAGAAAATTAAAAATAAAAACATTAATAGTAACAATAATAATAGTTTGTTTCTACTCCAAATAAACCTGGATGTACAAACTCAGTTGGTCCAGTTAAATGAGCCAACCCTAGCTCCCCAAAGTCTTTCCCAAGACCATACATTAGCTTTAAAGCACTTTCTACCACATGTTTCCTGGAAGGTGGTTCCAAAGCCCAAGTCTAGATTTGCTCACCTCTGACACAGTTCTATTTTGCAGGCTTTTGTGTGCGTATGTATGTGTGTGCGCAAGCGCGTGGAGAATTGAACAGAGCCTTGCACATACTATTATGAGCTTTCTCTTCCATGGAATCTCATCTCTAGCACCCAGGCTGTGTGTGTGTGTGTCTAAGTGTGAGCACACACACACACACACACACACACACACACACACACACACACACCTGTATAAGTATGTGTATATGCTTCTGTGTGTGTGTGTGTGCCTGCCAAATTAGGATGATGGTTTCGCAGCGAGCTCTGCTTGTCCTCAAGGCATAGACCACTCAGCCTTCCTTCTTCTCTACTCCATTTTCTTCTGTTCTCTCACTTTGCTGGGGCCTTGCTTCCCTGTTGGCAGGTGAACTGGCTATTTCTGTTATTTTTAGCTCCTCCCTTCCCTGCAAACAGGCAGATTCTATCTCCTTCAGGAATCTCCCCTCCTTTCTATTCCGGGTAGATTGCCCTCAGACTGGACACACAAGCCCTTACCTTAAGGAATCTAATTACTTTTTAACAGCTAAACCGATCTTCCTACCTGCAGGCACACATAGCTCCCCAGTGCTGAGCTCACCAACTCCTATTCTTCCACTTGGCATTGCTTTGCTTGTTGCTGACTAGTCTAAACTTTTCAGTAGGCGCCCAGGGGCTCCTCATGATCTCACCTAAGCCCAGACGTCTGCCGCCTTAACTCCCCCAAACCCTGTGACCAGTAATCCTCAAATCAGTGTGCACATTCCAAGTTAAGTGGTTTCTCCGTAGTTTCTGTCAATGATCCAAATTTTAGTCTGGTTTTTTTTTTTGGCCAATCTCCTTCATAACAGTGATATAGCTGGAAATGCTGAAACCATTTTCTGTGCCTTCACTCACCTCTTACCATTTTCTAAATGCCTGATTCACAACTGACAATTGATTTATATTACACAAATTTTCTCCTGTGGGGAAACTGGGTAATGTCCACCCCGCCCACCTCTAAGGTTCCAATGACAAACTGAAATTTGATTTTATTTACTTACTTACTGAGCATGGTTGAGTGGGTATTTACAGGATGGTAAGACTTGCTGTGCTGGCAAGTCTTCACCTGGCATGGATGATGGCTCCCCACTAGCCACATGGATGGAGTTCCCTACTCTAGTCTTCCCCAGCTTATACACTTTGGGCTTTGTCTGAGATCACCCAAGCCACATGCATTAGGGCAAAATTGGATTCATATAGTTGGAGAGTGCCTGGATACTTAGGCTAGAGTCCATGGCCCTCCCTGTCTCTCCATTCATGGAGGGAAGTCACACAGTCAAAAAGTCCAGCTATAAAGCAGGTAGAGATCCTCCTGTCTTTGCCTCCCCAAGTGCTGGCATTATAGGCATGCACCACCTAGCCTGGCTCAATTTTGATTTTTTAAATTAAATCTTGTTGTGTTTGTTGTTGTGGTGGTGGTGTTGGTACTGGTATGTGTGTGTTTGGGTGTGTGCATATGTCACAGCATACCTGTGGCTGTCAGAGGTCCACTCTGAGAAGGCAGATCTCTCCACCTTTAGATGGTTTTGGGGAACTAACTCAGGTTGTCAGCTTTTTATACAAGCGCCATATCTATTCTCAGATCTTTCTAACTGAATGGTAATCTCAATTTTGTACTGCTTAAACATAAGTTCCAAGTGCAGCTGGGAATGGTAAGGTGTGCTAGAAATCACAGACCAGGCAGCTGAGAGGAGTTCAAAGCTAAACTAAATAGTGAACTTGAGGCCAGCTTGGGTTACATGAGAACCTATCTCAAAATAGCAAAACAAATCTACTCCTCTTCCCGAAACCCAGAACAAGGTCCACATACATTTATTAAGTACCATGTAATATGTATCTGAAATAGGGAGTGACAATAAAGGAGAAAAGAAAAAAGGAAAGAAGGGAAATAACAAAAGAGAGATGACTTAGTAGGTAAAGGTGCTTGCTGCCAAGACTAGTACGCTGAGTTAAATCCCAGAACCCACTTGGTGAGACATTCAAGTTCTAAAACTTGTTCTCTGACCTCACATGTATGCCCTGACATGTACTCCCATGCACCCAAACATCTTTGCCTTCTCATGTGTTCCTTGACATGTACTCCACACACCTATATCTCTACCTTCACGTGTACCTTGACATGTACCCCATACACTCACACATCTCTGACCCCACATGTGTGCCCTGACATATACACTCACATACAAAGTACATAAATGTGAAGAAGGAGGAAGAAGGGAGGAGGCTCTGAAGAGATAGTTCAGTGATTAAACATAACCACTGCTCTTACAGAGGACCAGAATTGTATTCCTAGCACCCATGTCAGGCAGCTCACAACCCTCCGTAACTTTAGCTCGAGGGAATACAATGCCCTCTTTAGTCTCCCTCAGGTGCTAGCACACATGTGCAAATACACTCATACAGACACAGACACATACATGAAAAAAATAAATCTTTTTTGCCTTTTCTTTGTTTTAAGGAAAGGGCTAACAGCTCCAGGTGAGGCATTACTGGGATACTGAGAGTCAAAGCCAAGCCTCACCCACGATGTGTCAGTGCCCTGCTGCTGACACACACTTCCACTCTCTAGAGATGTTCTCATTTAACAATAGGGCACTTAACAGAGTATACAGCCTTTTAATGAATTATTCTCAGATTTTTAAACAAGTTTTTTAAGTGAGTTTCATATGTAGCTTAGGTTAGAACTTACTATGTAGCTCAGACTCTCCTCAAATTTCCATCAATCTACCTGTCTTAGCCTTTCCAGTGCTAGGATTATAAGTGTGAGCCACCAATGCTTGGATCGTTTTGAGTTATTAATTTGAACTATTGGTAAAAACTTAAACATGACATATATTAAAGTTTAAGCCAGCAAAACTTGTTAAAGGTATGTTTAGGGGCTGAGGAGATGGCTTGGCGGATAAAGTGTTGCCTATGCAGGAAGACCTGAGGGTCTTTGGTCTCATGGAACAGCGGCGGCACGCATTCAAAGCACTTGTGCTGGAAGTCCAGACAGGAGGATCCAGGAGTCCACTGTCAGCCAATCTAGCCAACTGCAGAGTAAGCTCCAGGTTCCGTGAGAGAGCTTGTCTCAAAAAAGCAAGGCAGAGAGTGACAGGGAAGACATTGGAGGTTGATTTTTAGCCTTTATAAAGGGAAACGTGGTCAAGCATAGTCTCCACATATGCACATACAAACATACATCAGAGATGAGGCGAAGAAAGTGAGAGAGGAAAAGAGGGAGAGGGAGAAAAAAGAGAGGAAAGGAGAGAGAATGTTATTTTAGGATACATCTAAGAGCTGAAAAGTAGTGGTGCATGCCTTTGATTCCTGCACTTGGGAAGCAGAAACATGTGAATCTCTGTGAGTTCAAGGCCAGCCTGGTCTACAGAGTGGGTTCCTGGACAGCCAGGACTACATAGAGAAAACTTGTCTCAAAAAACCACCAAGACAAGAACCTAAAACTTATGTACCATCTGATGAGGTTGTCAATCAAGGTACATGAAGGAATTCCAGGGGAATGCATAAAGATGTACTGAGGATATAGTTAGAACTGAGAAGAGCCTCTTTTGAATATTTGTCGTCACAGAAATTTACAGAAATTCTGCAGTCAGCCTCAGGAGATGATATTCTTGCTTAGAACAAGTTGAAAGATAAACTTTGGACAGTATTATTCTATGTCCTTTGTAATGAATAACCCAAGATAATGTGTTAAAGTTTAGTGGAGATTTAAATTCCTGAGCTGATTAAAGTTAAGACCATAAGATCTAAAAAAAAAAGTATTAATATTAGTTCTGGAGTATATAGTGAAAAATTGCATGTCTTAAAAAAAACCCACTTTTTACTGTCTAATTCTGCAAAGCGATACAGAATTAGTACAAACAAACAAACAAACAAACAAACAATTCAACTTTAAGTCTAGGCCTCAAGTAAGAAGACTGGTTTGGCTGACTCTAGCTTGTGTCTCAACAAGCTAGAAGGTTGAAGGTTGGGAGGTCGAGATGCAGGTGTAATACAGATAAATTTGGCTGTGTGTGCAAATGGATGGGGCTAGAAAACAGACTGAAGCAGGGTCCATTTGCGGCTATTGCAACGTCAAGTTGCTAGAGTAAATGGTTAAAAAAAAAAAAAAAGGCCAGAAAAGAACAGGAGGGGTCGGGTGAGGGAAAAAGCTCAAGGTCTACAGAGGCCGCCTGACTTTCCTTCTGTCCTTAAAGCAGCCCTGAGGCTCTAAGGGTGTTGGCCCGGTTGTCCTGCCAGAGCTGGCTGTCCCCACCCCTCCCCTCCAGTTCCCTTTCCCCCTCCCTACTCTGCCCTGCGGTCCCCAGGAGCCCCCACCCCCTCGGCTGCGGCACCGCCCTCGCCGGGTTCCTTCCTCCTCCCCTCCCCGTGAGGCGCCGACTCGCCCAGCTGCCACGTCTCACTGATGACATCAACACAGTCCGCTCGGCCTTAGCCAATCCGCTAGGGGGAGTCCGAGCAAAGTCCTAGCCAGCAAGCCAGCAGGGAGGGGAGCAGGAAGGGCAGGGTGTGGGGTGAGGGAATCCGGACGGGGCGGGCGACAAGCTCGCCGGCGCGCATGCGTACAGAGCGCAGGGCCTAGTGGGAAACTGAGTGCATGCTGTCCTCGGCCCCGTCAGGCTGCCCAGCGCGTGCCTCGTTCACGGACTCTGTTTCCCGGCGTGCCTCGCGGCGCGGCCGCCCTCTGGGCCGCGACAGGCCCCTTGGCCTAGGCTTCCCTAGTTCCTGGTTCGTCAGCGGCCATTTTGGGTGGAAGCGATCACTGAGTGGCGGCGGCTGCTGATTGTGTTCTAAGGGTCGGAGTGGGGTCGACGTTTGCTCTGCCGGAACAGCTTAGCTCATTCCTTCCCTTCCATTACCCGTGGCGCGGAGAGTTGGGGCGGCGGCTGCGTCAGCAAGGGCGGTGGCGGCGGCGGCAGCTGCAGTGACATGTCCAGCATGAATCCCGAATAGTGAGTGCAGGAGACCCGGGGCGGGCCGGGGGTGAGAGCGTCCGGCCGGGGGTGAGGGCGACTGGGAGTTTCACTGTGTAGCAGTGTAGGAGGTAGGCCAGGCGAGCGGGACCGAGCAGCCCGAGGCCCCCATTGTCTGACCGCCGAGGGCCGCGGCGGGGAGGGGTCGGGCCTCCAGGCCGCGGCCGGGGCGCAGCCGGCGGGGAGCTAGGTGCCGCGGCCCGGAGTTGGGGAATCGGCCTCGGACAGCGGCCAGGAGGGGCGCGTCTCTGGAGGCAGTGACGGCTGGAGGAGGACTTGTTTTTAAGGGGAGGTAGGTGGGAGAGTTCTGCTAGAGGGCACTGTCAGAGCCTGCGCCGGCTCTGCGGAGCTGTCAGTGTCAGCAGGGAGGAAACCAGCTTTACTTGTAAATCCCGAGCTTGTTAGAGCTCTGTCAGGTTTCAGGTAATATGGATGCTTCTCGGGACTGCGTGGGTTTGAGGGGAATGAGGAGACGGTGAGAAGCTATTTACAGTGTTTAAATAGCTTCCGGAGCTTGTCTCCTGGAAGAGTTTTGTAAGAAGTATGAACCATGGCCCTTCTAAAACCCTGGGCATTTGTGAAATTTTTGTTTTAGAGGACACCTAAAGTCTCCCAGTCACCTTTTGTCTTCAGTAGGTCAACAACAGCAGCAACAACAAAAATCTGAACTAAAACTAAAAATGTCTTCCTGGTATCACCAAATTAAAGTACGAGTTTGCTAATAAATTTGAAAGAACAAGGAAACAAAATGAGTTGGGACCTCTGGTAGAGCTGTAGGTTTTAGATTACCTAGTTGAATGCCTGTAGATAGGGAATGAGGTTCCATGACGTGTCATGAAAAGTTAATGCATTCCTTTTTCTTGCTTACTCAAGAAGTCACTATAGGAGATGTGACATGACACACCTTGCATGGGAACTGGTGTTCTCTTGGGTAGACTTTCTTGTGCTCTTTTGAATGGCAGAAAAAATCTTTCTATGGTTTTCATAACTTGAAGAGATGTCATTTTTATTCCTCTTTAATGCCAGAAATCTTTAAGGGAGAGGAATTTTGTTGTTGTTGTTTTGTTTTTTAATAAAAGAAGTCAGTATTGCCCCAAAAAACTGACTTTATTTGTTGCTTTGGTCAGTTACCACTAAGTATTTCCCCATGAAAGGTCCATCCATCGGTTTAGCTGACTTGTCATGTGTGTGTCACATGGCTCTTGCAAAATGCGCTCTAAGTTCAAGTTTTGTAAGACTGTGGTTTAATGCTGGAATGTTCTTTTTCATTTGTGTTAAGCAGAAGTTTTATTTTATATGCTTTAGTTTTCTTGTGTGTATGTGTGTTCGTGATGCATGTGAGTGCAGGTGCACAGGGGCCACAGTGCTTGTGTGAGAGGTCATGGGACACCTTTTGTGAGCTTGTTCTTCCTGCCTTTTTGGCTTCTGGGGGTTGAACTCAGGCACTGTATCCCCAGAGCTATCTTGTTGGCCCAGGCTTTCGTACTTCTTTAAGAAATTGGGAACAGTTCATATAGTGACATACTTGCTGTGTTGGCAGCCCCCTCCCCCCCAGTCAAGGACTTTCCAGGACAAAATTAGTTTAGTTAAGCAAAGTTGAATTTGGGTTCCTAGTTAGTTCTTCTAGCAACAGTAAATAATATTGATTTGCTATATTAGGAAGGTTTGTAAACCAATACTATTTGAGAAGTGTCCTGTATTTGTTTCATAAATACTTAAGTATTTTTATTATGGTCCTCAAACTTCCCAATGCTATGACCCTTCAATACCTTCATGTTGTGCTGACCCCAACCATTACATTTTCGTTGCTTCTTCATAACTGTAATTTTGCTACCAATATGAATCGTAATGTTAATATCTGATATGCAGGATATCTGATATGTGACCTCAGTGAAAGGGTCCTTCAACCCTCAAAGGGGTCCCGACAGATTGAGAACTGCTGGCATAGAGGCATCCCTGGAGTTGGAGCTACAAGCAGCTGTGACCAGCTGATGTGGGTGCTGGGACTTGAACTTGAGTTCTCTAACAGTAGATATTCTTAGCCACTAAGCGACCTCTCCAGCCCCTGAGTATGTACAAAACTTGGACAGCTGTCCAGAGCATGCTGTGAGTGGTGTAAGTCATTTTTAAGTGAGCTAAGACTTAAGAATGTAAGCTTAACCTCAAGGGTCCTGTGACATAATATACAAAATAGTTTCTTATACATGTCAAATCCTAGTAGATAGAGCATGCAGATGTGCAGCGTGGGTCAGAGCAGTATGATTTCAGGTATAGTCACTTGTACTGGTTGCCTGTTGGGTTTTGGAAGACTGTTACGGAAGAGACAATTAAGAAAACTACAAGTACACCAGTGAGATAGCTCAGTCAGCATCTGCCACTTTGATGAGTTCTATCCCTGGGACCCACATGGTGGAAGGAAAGAACTACCTCTGGTCGCCACCCCCCTCCCCCACCCCTCCAATAAGCTACATAAGAGAATTATTAGCACAGAAGTGAGCCAGGGAAGATTTTTCAAGAGGGAAAAGAAGAGGAGTGGCTAATAAATGGCAAGGATAGTAATTCTTTTTTTTCCCTTCCTATTTCTTAGTTTTAAGACAGGATGTCATTGTGATGTAGTCTTGGTTATTCTGAAATACACCGTGGCTTTTCAAGATAGTGTTTCTCTGCTTGCTTAAGATTAGAGGTAATGATATTTTATTACTGAAAACTGTAAGTGCAACCAATATATCAAAAATGATTTAAGTTATAATCTGTCTCATTGCTTTGTCTGTGTGTGGGGACTGTGTGTATGTGATCTGAAGAAAAACCAATTTTAGGCTGATTTAGGAGAAGCAAAAAACCTGTTATCCTTATGACAGGAATTAAGGGTAATGTCTGAGTCACATTCATTTCAACTACAAACGAAAACAACTGAAAATGTGATCTTAACAGTTGGAAAAGTATATGGAAAGGGTGAAAGCTTTTTCTTTTCTTGGAGATCTGAAGAAAGATTTGGCTTTCTACACTTAATGTGCATTTGGAGAGGGGTCACATGCTACAGTGAACTTGAGATCAGAGGGCAACTTGCAGAAGTCAGTTCTGTCCTCCTCTCATGCAGGTCCTGGGGATTGAACTGTCTTTAGTCTTGTTGTAAGCACTGAGCTATGTTGCTGGCCCAAGATTTGATTTTCAGAGGTAGGTAGTGAAGCAGACAGTGATTATTTCAGTATACTGATTGAAAATACCTAACAGTGCCAGGGGTGTGGGAGCCTGTAGTCTGAGCGCTTGAGGCTGAGAGCCACTGAAAGTTCCAGGCCTCCCTGGTCTACATTAGTGAATGTCAAACTGTCAAGGGCTCCATAGGGACTTTGTCTTCAGAGAGAGACAGACAGACCCAGACACAGACTTAATATTATCTTCAACAAGTAGTAGTTGTCACTGGGTGCAGTGGCACACACCTGTATTCCCAGCACTCCAGGAGGCAGAGGCAGGTGGATCTCTGTTGAGTTTGAGGCCAGCCTGGTCTACAAACTGAGTCCAGGACAGCCAGGGCCACACAGAGAAACCCTGTCTTGAAAAACAAACAAAAGAAAGAAAGGAAGGAAGGAATAATTGTCATAATCTATTAGTTTCTAGAGAACTTTTATTCATTTTTTATTTTGATTTTGAGACAGTGTTTCAAGGATCCCAAGTTGGCCTCAAGCTCACTTTATAACTGAGGATGACCTTCAACTTCTGATCCTCTGTCTCTACCTGCTGAGTGCTGAGGTATGAGGTGATGGGGATTGAACCTGTAGCTTTGTGTGTTACTGTCCAGCATTCTACCAGCTGAACTCTATCACTAGCCTTGAACTTTTTGTGTGCATAGGTGTACTTGAAGGTGTATATGTATGAGTGTTGTGTGTATTTGCACATCTGTGTGCATGCATTTGGTGGTCAAAGGTTAACCTTGGGTTTCATTCTTTGGGAGCCATCCTATCTCTCTCTCTCTCTCTCTCTCTCTCTCTCTCTGTTTATCTACCTATTTACTTATTGCCTTTATCTTACTGTGTCTTTGTACCATGTATATGGTGTATGGGGTGCCCTCAGGTCAGAAGAGGCCATCTTGAGCTTTGGGCTGTCCTGTGGTTGCTAGGAACTAAACTTGGGTTCTCTGGAAAGATAACCAGTGCGTTTAAACACTGAGCCACCTCTCCAGCCCCTATTTACTTATTTTTTAAGACAAGGTTTCTCACTGGGACCTAGGGTTCATAGAAATGGCTAGGTTGTCTGGCCAACTAGCCCCAGGGATCTTCCTATCTTCCTTCTCCTGCTGAGATTATAGGTATGGGACACCACACTCGGTTTTTTGTTTATGTTTTTAGATGGGTGCTTGAAATCTATCTCTGGTCTCCATGCTTGTTAGATAAACACTTACTGATGAAGCATCTCCCACCCACCAAAGTTAAATTTTTTTTTTTTTTTTAAATATTGCCAGGTGGTGCTGCTGCTGGGTCTTTAATCCCAGCACTTGGAGTCAGGGGCAGTGGATCTCTGAGTTTGAGGCCAGCCTGTTCCAACAGAGTGAGCTCCAGGGCAGCAAGGGCTACACAGAGAAACCCTGTCTTGATGTGTTCATGTGTGAGGGAGAGAGAACACATGGATGTGTGTGTGTCATAGCATGTGTGTTGAGGACAGATAGATACATAGCCTGTGAGAGTAAGTTCTTATACCATGTGGGTCCCAAGGATTGATCTCAAGTCATCAGGCTTGTTTATTAATTAATTAAAGTGACAAAATAGCATAGCATGGTGGCTCCTAAATGTGATTCCAGTTCTTGGGGAGATGGAAGCAGAAGGATTGCCTGAAGTTTGAGGCCAGCCCGGGCTACATAGTGAATTCTTGAATTATTTGGGCTACATAAGGCTTTGTTTCAAAAAGCTAAACCAAAACAAAACTCACTGTGTAGATGGCCATGATTGAATCCCTGGTCTTCGAGCGTCCATTTCCTAGATGTGCAGATTAAAAGTGAGCAGCACCTTTCCTGGGCTTCTGCAGAGCAGTTCAGTGATGATCTTCTCTTGCCCTCCTCCTTCATGAGACTCCTAATTCTCCAAAATCGTTAGCAGTCTTTCATACTTTGCTTTTCTGTAATGTTTCAGATAAGTTCCCCTCCCCCAAGTGCAGGAAATAAAGCCGCATTAACCAGTTATCTGTCAACAGTGTTTTATTATTGTCATGGTTTTCATGTAGTTTTTTTCATTAGGGTTATTGTTTTCTGTTTGTGTGTGTTGCTGGTAAATCCAGGACTTGCACATGCCACATGTCCTCTGTCACTCTGTACTCCAACCACTGTAGGAAAATTGGAAGTAGTTAGAAGATTACTTTGACTTTGACTTTGAAGTGTATAGAGCATCAGCATCTGTAATTGTCAGGTATACAGGCAGCTGTATAGACTCTTCACAAAATGATTAGGCTTGCAAATCCCAGGACCCAGGAGCCTTAGGCAATTAAGCTAGTATTGGCTCCAGGGCAGCATGGCCTACAGACTTGTCTCAGAAAGTGGAAGGGAGGAAGGGAGAGAGGATTAAAAAAACAAAAAACAAAAACGTGGGAGCGATTACATGAGCTATTTTAGATGTGACTTAGCTTTTTTATTACTCTCTGAATTTCACTTTTGAGTAAGAGACATTGGCAGATTGCCCCCTTAACCTTTTAAGGAGAAAGGAATGGTCAGCCTATTCCTGTTTTCCTGTAGAAGTTGGGGCTGAAATTGCTGCTTTGATACCTATAATATGATTGAATTTTTTAAAATTAGTATTTATGTTTGTGGGTGTTTTGCCTTCATGTATGTCTGTGCACCTAATGCATGCCTGGTGTCAGAGGAAGCCAGAAAAGGTAATCCCTTGGAACTGGAATTATGGGAATTGAACTTAGATCCTTTGGAACATTCTACAGCCAATGCTCTTAAATGCTGGGCTATTTCTTCAGCACCCCTAGAATATGATTTAAAGGGGGGAACCCCCGTGCTTTTTATGCCACCAGGGATTGAATTTATGCCCTCAAAGTGCATCCCCCCAACCCTTAAATTTAAACCAGATAACATTTGAATAGACACTTTAATTATTCATGGAGAGATTTTTATTACATACACATATACACTTTTTAAAAAAAATGATTTATTTGTATTTTATGTGCATTGGTATATTCATGTCTGTGTGACGGTGTCAGATCTCCTGGAGCTGGACTTATAGGCAGTGGTAAGCTGTTTTTTGGCTCAGCCTCTACACACTTTTTGTACTGGGGATTTGACTCTCATTCTTCATGCTATGCATATACTCTACCACTGAGCTTTGTCCCCAGTTTTTTTTTTTTTTTTTGCCTTGGCTGTCCTGGACCAGGCTGGCCTCAAAGAGGTCTTCATGCCTCTGCCTCTCAGAGTGTGGGATCACAGGCGTGTGACACCTGGACCGGCTTTTCCCAGCCTTTTACTTTTTATTTTGGAACAGGAGTTCAGGCTGGCCTTGAATTTCTTCTGTAGCTGGGTAGGCCTTGAACTTGTGATCCTCCAGTTTCTGCTTTCCAAGTAACTTAAAGATTAAAGGCTCCAATGGGGAGATTTAAAAACAGGAAAGAGGTATGCTGAGCAGGGACTAATGACATGTTCTGTACTCTTAGAAAAGGCAGAGGAAGTTTGGGAGTCTCAGCTACATGGTGAGTTCCGAACAAGAAGGGCTTGTGAAATTTGCATGGTGGTCCATGCCTGCAATTCTAGCTATTGAGAAGGTTGATGCAGGAGAGTTTTTGCAAGATCAGTTCTAAGTCTTAAAATTTAGAGACACCCTTCTTTATGACAGCAGCAGCAACAAAAATATGAAATATATATAGTTAGGTCTTAGTGGCCTTTGACTTTCTCTGAGTTTGACTTTACTGAGTTGGTTCAAATGTTTAAGTTAAATATGTCTATCTTGTTTTTTTCTCTTTCTTATCTGCTCTTGGATATTTTTTGTTGGGGCCTTAGAAGTTGAGAACATTTTCCTGAGAATGAAAGGCAATGGAAGCAAGCCATTACACTGTTGAACTCAGGGTAGCTGGGAGCGCTTGTACATGACCTTCACAAGATTGAACCCATTGATATCCTGTCAAGATTAGGGAGAGGCTCTCCAACACAACCTTCTCTAAGGATCTACAGGCAGATGATGGTTGCTGGGGGAAGGAGATATTTTCCTTGGTGGTGTAGCCATTGTTAAGGAGGTTCCATGCTCCTGCAAATAGCCCTAATAAAATTCATTGCCATGCCTCATGAAATTAAAGGGGATTAGGTGAAGAAGAAAGGAGTCAGTAATGCTTGGGAATAGGACAAGAGAGGTTAATGTAAGTATACATACATGTATGAAATACCATACTAAAAATCCATTTTTGTATACTTAACATATGCTAACAAGTGTTTTTGAAAGAAGTGGTCTCAGTTTCATAAACATAGTGTCATGTTTGTATTCAGAGTTTCATGTAAAGAAAAGAACTGATTGACTAGATTGGCTGGAGAAAGCCCCAGAGATCCTTCTGTCTGGCACTCCAGTGTTGGGAATCACAAATGTCCTTTGTGTGCCCAGCTTGTTTGTTTGTTTTAAATCTGGTTTTTCAAGACAGTGTTTCTCTGTGTAGCCCTGGTGGTCCTGAACTTGCTATGTAGATCAGGCTGGCCTCAAATTCAGAGATCTGCCTGCCTCTGCCTCCCAAGTACCAAGAATAAGGTGTGTGCTACCAACCGCCTGACTTTTTTTTAATAGATTTTTTTTTTTTTTTCATAAAATGTATTCTGATCATTCATTTTTTCTTCCAACTCCTTTCAGGTCTTCTCCACCTTCCCACCCACCCAATGTCCTTTCCTTGTCTTTCTCTCTCACCTCTCCACACAGGAAACCAAAATATACAAACAAAAGATCAAGAAGACAGAAAATGCCCAAACAGCATTTGAGAGGAAAAGTCCACAGAAACACCACTGAGTTGGTTTGGTATTTTTACCAGCTGTTTTGGGGGTGCTAGGGATCTGAACTCAGCTTCCTGTGTGTGTACAGCAAGCACTTCACCGGCTGAGCCATCTCTCCCTAAGCCACTTTCTGGCTGGACTCAGGCTTGAATCCAGCATGCGAGGCAAACAGTGTCCCATTGAGCCACAGTCCCAACCTGAATGTGTCTTTACTTTTTAAATAAAATATAATATATTGCTGTGAACAGGGTCTGGAGAAGTGGCTCAGAAGGGTGCTCACTGCTTTTCCAGAGGGCTTGTTCAGTTCCCAGCACTTACAACCTGAAACTCTAGCTCCTCCCTTCTCTTTCCTTCTCTCCTTCCCCTCCCCTCAGGTAGCCTTAAATGTGTGGTTCTCCTGCCTCAGCTTCCTGGTTGGTGGATTATAGCTGTGTGCTACTTAAAGTTGGAACTTTTCCAACTGAAAAGTTGGAAAAATAGTGTACCAAATTCCAGTGTACTCTTCATACAGCTTTCTCAGATATTAATGCCTTGCATTCATGACATTCATCACCTTAAAATCTTGGGCCAGAGATGGTGGTGCAGCAATGTGGAGGCAGAGGTAGGCAGGTCTCTGAGTTTCAGGCTTGCCGGGGCCACATTGTGAGACCCTGTGTTTAGATAAACAAGCAAAAAACCCAGCCCCCTTCCCAGTCATACTGGTACAGTCGACTATTCTGATTCTTTAATGTTTCCTCTAATGTCCTTTATCTGGTCTAGGATCCAATCCAAATTGCCATGTTATGTTAATATCATATTAGTTACCTTTGTTCCCTGAGGTCTCTCCTTTTTCATAGTCTTGGCACTTGTTTTAGCTTTTTTTTTTTTTTTTTTAAAGGCAGGATCTTGCTTATGTAGCCATTGTTGGCCTGGAGCTTGCTATATTGACCAGACTGGAAACTTGTAGGAGACCATTCTGTTGCTGACTCCAGAGTACTACTTGGCTTAATGTTTTTGGCAATTATTACTTCTTGAGACAGGCTCCTCTTTAAAAAAATTTTTAACTTATTTATCTATTTTTTTTTATGTGGATGGGTGTGTTGCCTGCATGTATGTCTCTATGTCATGTGTGTGGCTGGTGCCCATGAAGGCCAGAAGAATCAGATCCCCTAGAAGTAGGGTTATAGCTAGTCGTGAGCTGCTTTGTAAGTACAGGGAATTGAACCCTGGAAGAGCAGATAGGGCTTTTAACCACTAAGCCATCTCTCCAGCCACGTAAGTTTGTTTGTTTGGATTATCTGTATATAATATGTTTATCCGTATATCTGTGTGTGTGGGGGTGTTTGTATGTGAATGCATGTGCCCACAGAGGACTGAGGCCTGGGATCTCCCTGGAGCTGGAGGTACAAATGCCTGTGAGCCACCTGATACGGGTGCTGAGATCCAAATTCACATCCTCTGAAAGAGCAGTATGTACTGTTAATCCCTGAGCCTTCTCCTGCCTGAAGACAGGTTTCTTGTACCTAGGGCAGGTCTTATATGCTCACTGTGTAGCTGAATATGCCCACCTTCTATAGGCTAGGATTACAGTATGGGCATGTGCCTATAGTTAGGCTGGGTTTATGTGGTACTGATGGTTAAACCCAGAGCTTCATGCATGCTAAGCAAGCATTCTTCCTACTAAGCTATCCTCAACCCTGATTTGTATATCTTTGAAGTGTGCTTAGACTGTCTCTTACGTTACTTTTGTCTGGTGCTTTATTTTTATTTTTTAAAATTTATTTTTCTTTTTTATATTATGTGTATGTGTTTCACCTTCATGTATATAAATGTACCACATGTGTTCTTGGTGTCAGCACAGGCCAAAAGACAGTGTTGGATCCCCTAGAAGTAGAGTTATAGTTCGCTGTGAGCCACCCATATGGGGGCTGGGAACAGAACCTCAGTCCTCTGTAGAGTAGTCAGTGCTCTTAACTGCTGGGCCACCTTCCAGTCACCCTCCTCCCCTTTTTTTGAGATAGGGTCTCATCATATAGCCTTTGCTGATCTGGAGGTCACTATGTAGACCAGGTTGCCTTTAACTTACACTGATCCTTGGCACTGCCTCTCAGGTGTTTGAATTACAAGTGTAATTAATTCATCTAGTCAATAGATGATTAGGTTAGAGTTACAGATTGGGGAAAAATACCACAGAAGTCAGTGCTCTATTAATTGCATTTTATCAGAAGGCATATGATACCAGTATGGTATGTTATTGTCATTCTGGTGATGCTATTACTGGAACATTGTTGCTGTATTTATAAGTGGCTACACTGGCGTTGGCTTTATTTTGGAAGAACTACTTGTATCCTTTGGTAGATACTAGTGCTCTTCTGAAGTTCTTCTCCCTTTCTCTACTTTATTAGGTAATAACCACCAAATTTTTAATGTATAGCCCGGCTCCATCTCCCAGGGGAAGAAAGATTTAAAGCACTTACTGGATGGAGTATGTTAAAGTCATCAATATAGGGGCTGCAGAGATGGTTCAGCAGTTGGGAGCAGTGACTGCTCTTCCAGAGGACCCAGGTTCAGTTCCCAGCACCTACATGGCAGCTCACAACTGTCAGTGAGAGCTGATACCTTCACACAGACATAACTGCATGCTAAACACCAATGCACATAAAATAAGTAAATTATAACCAGCACTGTAAAGCCAGGTGTGGTGCATGGGTGATCAAGAGTCCTCTGGCAGCCTTTGCTTCATATGAAGTCAGAGGCCAGCCTGGGTTACGTGAGACTCTGTTTTATAGAGTTGTTGTTTGTTGTTCCAAACAACAACAAAACTCACCAGTGCAATAAGTACTTGGGAGAATATAATTTGAAGTTGCACAGATACCTAATTTTTCTCCCAAGTTCTACCTACTAATTTTAACTTCATCAGCAGGTTTTCTTCTCTCGATGATCTACTTATTTTCTGTTTTTCTTCTGTGTGTGCATGGAAATCCTATAAGGAAGAGCTGTTTCTCCAGTTTAACCATTCATACCACAATGAACAGCTTATATTTTATTATTTGAGTTATAATCCAAAATGTGGTTAAGTATACTTTGTGGCTCATATTTTCTTTTGATTTTACCTTCGAGAGAGCCTTAAGGTCAGTACTTGTGTTTTTTTGTTTGTTTGTTTTTTTAACAAGAGTAAAGATGATTATATATATATATATATATATATATATATATATATATATATTCATGCAACTGTTTTGCTAGTAAAGCTGATGGTTTAGGAGCTAGGCTCTTTAATGTTACCTCCAGTTTTGGTTGGTTGCCTGGTTAGTTTTTGTTTTGTTGTCTTGAGACAACAGGGTCTCCAAGGTAACCCCAGCTGGCCTTGAACTGGTGGCAGTCTTGGCTACCTCAGCCTACAGAGTGCAGGATTATAGGCATGTGCCACCGCATGCACCACCGACTCAAAAATAACATTTGCAAAAACTTTAGGATATACTAAGTTAAATGATTTTTTTAAAAGATGGATGCTACAGCCAATAACACAGGAACGTTTGTGTCTCTCCCAACCTTGTAATTGGGCTGAAATGAACCAGAGTAGCTGACCTTTATAGCAGTGACACCTCTGTCAACATTTGTGGCCAGTTCAGTCCTCTATTATAACAGGACTCAGTGGTCGAGGGTGTGCTTGTTCAGACAGTGTCAGGTTGGAAATCTCAAGTTACTAAATCTCAAATTTAGCAACTTGTTTGTGTTTCTTTCTTTTTGTTTGTAAAAGGCCTGGCCATGAAACTTAGAGGCTGTCTTGTGGTAGGCAAGTACTGTATTGAGCTATAAATGTCCAGCCCTCCTTTACTGATGAAAAAACTTTATTATTTTTATGTAGATGGGTGTTTTGTTTACATGTATGCCTATTTACTGTGGATGCAGGGTCCTGGAGTCCAGAAAAAGGTGTCAGATCCTGTGGGCTGGAGTCATAGGTGGTTGTGAGCTGCCACGGGTGCTGGGCATCCAATGTAGGTCCTCTAGAACAGCAACCAGTGCTCTGAACTGCTGAGCTGTCTTTAGCCCTGTTTTAAGGCAGGGTATCTCAGGCTGATTTAGTGTGTTCTGATCTTCCTGCCTCTATTCCCCAAGTACAGGGATTATGGGCGTGTGCAACTAACTGTGTATGATGTGGTATATATGATGTGAATGTAGAGTATCATGTGTGATAGATGTGTTTTGCCACTGAGCTATAATGCTCCCAGTCCTGATTTATTTCTGATTTATTTGTTTAAAAAGCTTTTTGTCTTTTTCTCTGGCCTCTGTCTTACTTGATTTATCTTTTTAATTCTTTTGCTCAGGTATATTTGGGAGTAATTACTGTGGTAATTTGGTAAAACCAAAAAGATGTTTAAGTAATAATACATACCACTCTGCAAATAGAACTAGGCACCTATCTGTCTGTCTGTCTGTCTGTCTGTCTATCTATCTATCTATCTAGGTTTTTTGAGGCAGGGTTTCTCTGTGTAGCCTTGGCTGTCCTGGAACTAACTCTGTAGAATAGTTTGGCCTTGAATCCACAGAGATCTGTCTGCCTCTGCCTCCAGCGTGCTGGGGGGCGGGAGGTGTGTGCCGCTACTGCCTGGCAAGAATTTATGAATAATTATAATTATTTCTAAAAATTGTATATCTTGCCTACTCCTTTAATCCCAACTTGGGAGGCAGAGGCAGGCAGATTTTTGTGAGTTTGAGGTCAGCCTGGTCAAAGAGAGTCCAGGACAGCCAGGTTATACAGAAAAACCCTGTCTCAAAAATAAAGTAATAAAATAAAATAGGAAGAAAAAAAAAAGAAATTATACTTTCTACAATAAAAATTTTAATCAGTTGAACCTTCTGAAAATGTAAAATCTTGGTTTTCTTTTATGGGGGTGCACTTTTTGAAAGTGCTTAATTACACTGTGGAAGTAGTCAGAATTAGGAGGGACTGAGAGATTCCTTTGGGAGACAGTAAACAGATAATCTGTTGCCTTTTAAAAGTGATGTTTTTTGAGTTAGTCCTAGCAGTGATGTTATTGGAATAAAAATCAAAGTCCATGCCTTGGGTATCCCCAACAAGCCAGGTTAGGCCATTCGTCTTTGGTAAACTGGTTAAAAGAGCCAAATTAATAGTAGAAAGCAGAAAGGGGGCCATTTATTCAATGTAACCACATTGGGAAGAGGCACAAAGAGATCCAGCAACACCTTAAATTAAGCTCATCTCTAGGGCCCTGACATGAGAGTGAGTAGGGGTCCAGAGTTCTCTGTGCAACTAATCAGTCTCTGTCAAGGTGTAGTCTTGCCTTTCTTTGTCTGGCTTCAGTCTCATCCTACAAGGTGGTCTGAGAAGTTGCTAGAACTGTGTGCTGGCCCATGGCTTCAGTGCTTCTTTTCCCAGCATGAGATTCCTGGGGGATATTTCAATTCCCTGGGTTCAGTTGTTTCCAGTAGTGTGATAGTTAAAGGGAAGCTAAAGTTTCTCATTCTCATTCCTGGGCCAGGAAGTTGGTTCATCAAGCCTGATAACCTCAGTTTACTTCCTAGGAGTACATGGTAGAAAAGACTGACTCCTGCAAATTGTCCTCTGATTTGTGTGTGCACGCACACACAAATACATGAACACACAGTAAATGTAAAATAAATCCTAATTAAAAAAAAGCTGGATGTAGTGTCCCATGTCTTTCATTCTAGTACTTAGGAATCAATTTTGAGTTGGAAAACAGCCTGATCTACATAGCAAGTTCCAGGGATACATAGTAATCAAAAAACAAAAACAGAGCAGCACCTCTGATGAATATATATGTAATCAGAGTCTAGCCAGTTTCCCTCCTTTTTAATAGGACCACAACCTTATAGTCAAGGCTGTCGTGGAACTCTCCATGTCTTATCTTGACAGTCTTGTCTTGGCCCTTTATAGGCATTCCACATGACTAGCTTCAGAGCCAGCATGCACCTAGCTATTATCTCTAGCCCTAGAACCTATTTTCCCATGTCTCTGAAGAATTTTTCTTTAATTTAAAAAATATTTATTTTTATGTGTATGAGTGCTCTATCTGAGTGTACACCTTCATGCCAGAAGAGAGCACCAGATCACATATAGATGGTTGTGAGCCCCCATGTAATTGCTGGGAATTGAATTCAGGACCTTTGGAAGAGCAGTGCTCTTAACTGCTGAGCCATGTTTCTAGCCCTGAAGAATGTTTTCACAGGCTTAAAATGTTGGTAACATTTTTTATTATGTTTCTAGTGTTCAACATTCAAAATACAGGCTTTCAGAAGTCAGTGATGCTTTAAATATATCTGCGGGTGTTTTTGCTTGCATGTATGCCTGTGTACCATGTGATGCAGTGCTCTGGGAGGCCAGAAGAGGGGACTGAATGGTGTACAGATGGTTGTGAGCATCTGGGCGTGTTAGGGTCAAACCTGGGTTCTCTGCCAGAGAAGCCAGCACTCGCACTCTTCCCCACCCAGCCATCTTTCCAGCCCGCAAGAGGGATGTGAGACCTCGATCTAGGAAAGAACCATAGCAGTTATTTCATTGAAAGGTTGCTCTGTGTGCTGAGTAATTTGTTTTTCAAATTTGGAGACGCTTTTGTTGTTGAGAGAGGGTCTCATGTATTCCAGATTGGCCCTAGAACTTGTGTAGCCGCGGCTGGCCTTAAACTCATGGTTCTCCAGTCTCCACCTCTCAAGTGCTTGCTGAGATTACAGGCACGAGTCACTAAGCCAGGAGAGGATATTTTTTTCTGGGTGGCATAACCTTTTCTAGTCTGATAGGGGAGAGGACTGGGATTTAATTAGCATGAGTCTCTTCAGCCTTTTCAGAACGGGAATCAGAAGTGTTTGCTGTCATTCTTTCCTTGGAAGAGGAAGGGCAGTCATCTGAGAGACTGTCTACTCTACTTGGGTGGTTAATGCACATGCTTGGCCCTGGGCATCAGGAACTGCTGTTGGCCTCCTTGGGAGCTCTAGTCTTCATAACAAGCCATTGGTTGTTAGCTCTGTTTTCTTGTGGAACTTACAACATGCTTTTTATTAATGTGATTTTCCTTCTCTTTTTACAGTGATTATTTATTCAAGTTACTTCTGATTGGTGACTCTGGGGTTGGAAAGTCTTGCCTCCTCCTTAGGTTTGCAGTAAGTTGAAATTAAAATACTTGTTACAAACAATGGTATGCTTAGTTGGGCAATTAGTACAGTGATTTCTTTGTTGTTGTTTTTAGTTTGACAAAAATAAAACAATTTTATGTAGAATGAGTTACTTCTTTCAGAGTTACATATCTAAGGGCTCCCAAACAACACCCCTCTGCAGTGGTATCTTAGACTATTAAATAAATGTTTTTAAAAAAAATTGAAGGGAAAGCTTGTTGTGGTAGTACATGCCTGTAATCTCTCTACTTGGGAGGTGAACGAGGGGCATCACTTTTGCCTTGAAGTCAGTTCAAAAGTAAGAAAGAAAGAAAGAAAAGAAGGGCAGGAAAGAGACTGAGTGAAGCAGTGAAGTGTGATGATAAAGTTATTAGTGTCTAATGTTCATTGGAGAAATCTGATTCTGATATAGGTGGAGAGTAAGGTGGGGTATTTGGCATGTATTGAAAGTGAGATGAGAAGAAATACTCAAGCCATGTTTTAAAAGAGTAAAGAAAAATGTTATCAGGCAGAAATGCTGTCACATTTTCATGTTATATGTGTTCATAGTGACACATACATTCTGGAACTCAGATTAAGCTCTAGAGCTGTGGTAACCTAGCTGTCTGTAGCTTTTTTACTTTAAATTAACCAAAAATTGAAAAAGATTTTTAAATTTTATTTCCTCATTTCATAAGCCACTTGGGCCTAGTGGCCACCATATTGGCTAACAGTTTATGTCACAGACAGTTGAGTTTGTCAGTGCTGCTCTTACTAGGTGTGGCTTGACTAAATAGAGGTCCATCTTTGTTTGCTGAATACGTTCTAGGTGTTGCTCTACAGTTGGTGATGATTAGTTTTTCCATTCCTGAATTCTCTTTCTTCTTTCTTTCTTTTCTTTCTTTTCTTTCTTTCTTTCTTTCTTTCTTTCTTTCTTTCTTTCTTTCTTTCTTTCTTTCTTTTCTTTCCTTCTTCCTTCCTTCCTTCCTTTCTCTCTTCCCTCCCTCCCTCCCTCCCTCCCTCCCTCCCTCCCTCCCTCCCTTCCTTCCTTCCTTCCTTCCTTCCTTCCTTCCTTCCTTCCTTCCTTCCTTCCTTCCTTCCTTCCTTCCTTCCTTTTTATGAGAGCTTCTTTGAAAACAGTTACTTGTTTTTATGTGTATGTTTTCATGGGATGAGAGTGTACATGAACACAATAGCACTTGTGAAGATCAGCAGACAACTGATCTTCTTTTCCTTTTGAGTTCCAGGGGTTGAACTCAAGCCATTAGGCTTGGTGGCAGGCACTTTTATTCTCTGAGTCATCTTAAGGGCCTTCATGAGTTGTTTTCTTTGAGGTAGAGCCCCACTATGTATCCCTATCTGGCCTTTAATTCCCTAGACCAGGATGGCCTCAGATTTTCAGTGATCTTTCAGTGATCTCCCTGGGCCTCCCGAGTACTGAGACTGCTGGCATGTACCAAAGTGAAAAATGATACGAAATGACCATGCGTGATTATAATGACTCCCAAGTGGAAACTACCCAATTCTTTTATTAATAAAGTGTGTCAATGGGATTTTATTTAGCTGCGAAAAAGGATGTAGTTTTGAAAAAATGAAGTATGATTGGGGAAATGAATCAGAGGTAAAAGTGCCTGCTGCCAAGCCTGATGACCTGAGCTTGTCCCCAGGACTGACATGGTGAAAGGAGAAAGCTGACTGTCAGAGATTGTCATTTGGCTTCCATGTGGGTGTACTATGGCATGCGCATGTCTACATACATACTTCTTTTTTTCTTTGTTTCAGACAGGTTCTCACTAGTTACATACCCTTTGTTGAATTCACTATTGTAGACCAGGCTGGCCTTGAATTCACAGAGACCTGCCTATCCCTTCCTGGGTACTGCGATTAAAAATGTGTGTCGCCACGCCCAACCTAACAAAGCAATATTTTAAAAAACAAACAAATAAACAAATATTAATCTGAGTAAAATGGGGCATGCCTGTAATCCCAGCGTTCTAAAGTCTGAGGTAGGAGGCTCATGTTTGAGGCTAGCATGAGCTACCTGGCAAGACCCTGTTAAAAAGAAAAGAATGAAATGCTCATACATGCTGCAATATAGTTGAGCACTGAAAAACATAAGTGAAAGAAAACCACTTCTAATAACTTCATGACTGTGAAATGTTCCCATACAAAGCTCCAGGGAGAGTCAGTAGTTTGGTGGTGGTACAAACTCAGAAGGAGAAGGAAGTGGTAACTGCCAATGAGTACAGAGTCCTTTTGGGGTAATGAAATATTCTGGAATTAAATAATGCTGATAATTGTACAAGTGTGTGTGTTTACTAAAAACCACTGAGCTGAGGATTCTTTTTTTTTTTTTTTCTTTTTTCTTCATGGCAGAGTTTCTCTGTGTAGCCTTGGCTATCCTCGACTTGCTAGACCAGGCTAGCCTCCAATTCACAGCAATCTGCCTGCCTCTGCCTCTGGGATTAAAGGCTAAAAGAGGGATTCTTATATGCATTAAATTTCAATTTAAAATCTTAACCAGGATGTAAAACAAATTTGGGAATACATTTCTTAGAGGAAAAGGAAATTAGCATTGTTTTGTCAATGAATTGGATGTTTGAAGAGCAAGAGCTGACTGACAGTTAGGAAGACTTATGTATCTGGGTGAGGAAGCTCTGATGATTACAACATCTTTTCCTGACATATGTGAAGAATTTACCAAGAGATGTATGCAAAAATTAAACACTCGAAAAATATCTCAAAGTAAAAAGAAACTTTCTAACTGATTGTTACTTTGTAGTCAGAGCAGAGAGCAAGATGGGGTCAGATGTTAAAAAACTTCGTTTATAATCTTTGACTATAATGCAAGTAAACTTTATATTCTGTGAATATTGATTTCATTAACTGTTCCTTCAGGATGATACATACACGGAAAGCTACATCAGCACAATTGGTGTGGATTTCAAGATACGAACTATAGAGTTAGATGGGAAAACAATCAAGCTTCAGATCGTAAGTGACCTTGGAAATTGTTTTGGTAAATGTACAGTGTATTTATATCTATTTACTATGCTAACAAAGTTGAACATAAAGTTTCTTTTTGGGGGGAGTGGTTCGAGACAGGGTTTCTCTGTAGCTTTGGCTGTCCTGGACTCCCTTTGTAGACCTGGCTGGCCTCAAACTCAGAGATATTGCCTGCTTTTGCCTCCCAAGTGATGGGATTAATGGCATGTGCTACCACTGCCCGATAAACATAAAGTTTCTTAAGAGTCATGCATTGATGATAGTTTTTAGACCGAAAGCCATTTCCCAGGTTTGCTTACTGAAATTCCCTTTTTTTATCCTCTTGTTCATCATCTGTGTCATGGATTGAACCCAAGGTCTTCCATGTGCTAAGTCTGCCCTGTTAACATGGACCTATGGTCCAGATCTTTCTTGTTGAAATCTATTTGTAAAATAGACTTAACTATTAATTAAAACAGACTTAATAATCATAGTAAGTCAGACTTTGGCCTGGTCCCTTTTTCCAGTTAAGTCAGAAGTTTTAGCTTTAGTCTTATGGGCCTTTCTTTTTTTCTTTTCCTTCCTTCCTTCCTTCCTTCCTTCCTTCCTTCCTTCCTTCCTTCCTTCCTCCCTCCCTCCCTCCCTCCCTCCCTCCCTCCCTCCTTCCCTCCCTCCTTCCTTCCTTCCTTCCTTCCTTCCTTTCTTCCTTCCTTTCTGTATTTCACCTGTAGAAACACAGAATTTTATTGGAAGGAAGCTCTAATATGCTTGTTTTGTTCTTAAAAAATGGACATTATTTGCTTAAAGTGATCTATAGTTCTATAGAACCAAGTGATCTATAGTTCTCTATCTTCAACATGTGTCCCTTAAGCACCTTATCTATCCTTCTCCCCACCTCCAATTAAATGTTTATAAATCTCTTTAGTATGGGTCTGGGTTCTTTCAGCTTGTCTGTGATCTAAAAAAAAAAAATAAAATTATATTAAAAGAAAGTAATCATGGGGTCAGTATGATCGGTCAGCAGGTGACCTGAGTTCCATTCCCAAGACCTGTGTGGTCATAGGAGAGAATAGCTCATGCAAGATATCCTCTTACCTCCATGTTTATGCCAAGTATGAGTATCATCATACACTCACAGGACACACAGGCATGTACACAGACAGACAGACACAGACAGTAAGTAGTTTTTTGTTTTATTTTTGCTTTTTTTAAGTTAGGTTTTACTTTTAAAAGGTCAAATGTATTATAGAACAGGCTTAGCGTGAAGTAATATTGAAGACTAATCATTGCTCTTTTCATGGAATTGGGTGTGGATTTTAGTTGAAGTTCTGAATTTTGAGTCAAAATTACTATTTTGATTTTGGTGTTTCTTTTCTTTTTCTCTTGTGTTTTTTTTTTTTTTTAAGGCAGCGTTTCTTTGTGTAGCCCTGGCTATCCTAGAACTCTATCTGTAGACTACTCTGGCCTTGAACTCAAGAGATTTGCCAGCTTCTGCCTCTATTTTTCTGGGGTTACTGGGGTGTGCCAGGCCTTTTGATGTTGTCTTAGAAGAATAACAGTTTGCTCAGCCCCAGCCCCAGCCCTGTTTCCTGCTTTACTAGTTTATGAGGTAGTTTTGAGGATCACATCATTCTTGCTGTGTGCATTTACCTTTGTGACCTTGGAGACAATATATCCACGGGTTCTGTGATATGCCCAGTGCAGGCAAGGAGTAAACACTATTGTCGAAAAGATCCACTCAACCCTGCCACTTAGGTATCAGTGGCATATATGGTAATTTGTCTCTACAGGATTTATGTATTTGAAATATTTTAATTTTGTCACTTCCTTTAGAAAGGATCTTGCAGGTTGTTCTCAGTTGGTCTGTTGAAAAACAGGAATTTTCTTTCCCTATCAGGTATTGTTATATAAACATATTTGGGAAATTCACCATTTTAAAAAACAGCTTCCATTTACAAATGGTTCTAGCTATCCATTTTTATGTTGGGCTGGAGCCAGAGTTCTTTAACTTCTATCATATTCCTCTGCATTTTGAAGCTGTGTGAATCAGGTTAATTCCTTCTCTGTTGGCATCTGCCCTTTATATTGATGTGATCACAGTCTTCCTCCTGTGTAGTTGATCATTCCTTTTTGGGATTGTTTTTAGAACCTTCTGGGTTTGTGTAACTCTTGCATTTTCAAGTACCTTTTTTAAAAAGGGATTCCTAAAATACAGTACAATACAATATGCAAGATAAACTTCTCTGAATTAATTTCTTTTTTTAAATTTATTTTTATTGGTCTTTTATCTGTATGTCTATGTGAGGATTTTGGATCCTGGAGTTTGGATCCTGTATGTCAATATGAGGAGTTTGGATCCAAGGCAGTTGTGAGCTGCCATGTTGGTGCTGGGAATTGAACCTGGGCCCTCTGGAACTGCAGCCAGTTCTCTTAACTGCTGAGTCATCTCTTCAGCCCTCCCTCTAAATTAATTTATTTAAAATTTTGTCCCTTTGGGTGTGGAGAGATAGCTCAGTGCAGTGTTAAGAGTACTGGGGGTTCAATTCCTAGAACCCATGCCGCAACACACTGTAATTTCAGCTCCATGAGAGCCAATACCTTCTTCTTGTTTGTGGCCACAGGTATGCATGTAGGCACAGACATACATGCAGGCAAAACACTCAGACACATAAAATAAAATTATGCTTATTGTTAGTCTACTGAAGAATATAAAAGAATAGATGAGTTTAGATTTGCTGTTGCAGTAACTGCATTCTTTAGTAGTCTATGTATTAACATTTAACTTTGCTTGTTTTTAATTTGGGAACGTGTGTGTAAAGGGTATATATGGGCTGGGGGAAATGGTTCAGTAGGTAAAGTACTTGTAAATGTGAGGACCAGAATTCACCCATGAAAATGATTATATAGGTGTGGAGACCCACCTGTAATTTCAGTCTATGGAAGGCAGAGACAGTGGATCCCTGGAGCCAAGGGATAAATAGCTCTGAGAGCCACATTAGTGAGCTCTGGGTTCAACTGAAAGATCTTGCCTCAGTGAATAAGGTGGGGTGTAATCCAGGAAGACTTCAGCCTCATCTCCACATGTACATACTATTCATACACAACAAAAGAAAAGATGCACACGTGTGTGTGCTCCCTGCGGGAGAGGAAGGGACAGAGATGGGGAAAGACAGACTGACTTCTGTGAATTGATGTTATAAAAATTCAAATGCAAAATTGTGCTTTTATCTTACTGCATTTCAACTTGCTGGGCTTTGTGTATTCTCCTAAATGCTCTTTTCCTTTCACTTTTTATGTTTAGTAGTGATGGGTGGGTGTTCATTAAAATTAGTGATTGTAGCATTGAGCAATTGGGGCATACTGATAAGGTTGGAAGATTCCAGAGGACATCATCAAGTTCCTTAGTGGTAAGAGTAGATGTCAGAGTCTTAGGTTCCAGTCTCACTTTAGACCAAAAAAAAAAAAAAAAAAAAAAAAGAAAGAATTGGTTGTTTTTTTTTTTTTTTTTTTTTTATTAAGTAGCTGCTAACCTTGGGTATTATTTGCTTTTTCTTTTCTTTTTCTCATTTTTGTTTTTGCTTTTCCAAGATAGGGTTTCTCTGTATAGCCCTGGCTGTCCTGGAACCTGCTTTGTAGACCAGGCTGGCCTTAATCTCACAGAGATCCACCTGCCTCCACCTCCCAAGTGCTGGGGTTAAGTTTGCCACCATACCTGGATGCTTTCTTCCAGGGTTGTTTTGAGACAGGCTTACTAGGTAGCCTTGACTGGCTTTGAACTTGTGGTAATTCTGCTTCTGCTTTCTGACTGCTGCTGGGACTACAGTTATGTACTGCCATGCCCAGTTTTACAAAAACCTGACTTTTACTAGAGAATAATACATGTGCATGTGCATTTTATTCTCTATTACACATTAACATACCTAACAAGAGTTAACATTAATGTCCAATACAAGTCCTCACATGTCTCCAAATGCACAGTTTGTGTGTGTCCCTAAACAGTAAGGTGTCCTTAAAATGAGTTACGTATTTTTGTCTTTAAAAAACTTATTAAGAATTATCACAATTTGGGCACAGTGGCACATGCCTGTAATCCCAGCACTCTGGGAGGTAGAGGCAGGTGGATCTCTGTGAGTTTGAGTCCAGCTTGGTCTACAAAGTGAGTCCAGGATAGTCAAGGCTACACAGAAAAACCCTGTCTTGAAAAAAAGAATTACCAGCCAGGCATCATGACAAATGCCTTTGAACCCAGCATTTTGAGGCCAACTGCTCTACAAAATGAGTTTCAGGACAGCCAGGACTATACAGAAACCCTCTCCTGAAAAACCAAGAGAATAAAAACAAAATTAAAAAGCCTTATTATCATGTGTGTGATGTCTGAGTTTGGGCTCTTACATTGCACATCTGTGGAGGACAACTTCTTTTAGTTTTGAAAGAGGATCTCTCATTGTCTAGCCTAGATGTCCTGGAACTTGCTGTATAGATAAGGCTATTCTTGAACCCAGAGAGCTCCACCTGCCTTTGCCTCCCCTGTGCTGGGATTATAGACATGAACCACCACACTTGGCCACAGGTCAACTTTTGATAGTTTTTTTCCCTTTTATCATGGATTTCAGGGATCAATCTCAGGTTGTGAGGTTTGCAAAGCTTTTGCTGAGCTTTAATTTAAAAAACATTTTAAGTTATTAAATATGGGTATATGAATGCATGTGCCTGAAGAAACCAGAGGCATGGGATGCCTTTGAAGCTGGAGTTACAGGCAGTCATAAACCACTTAATGTGGTCCTCTGGAAGACCAGTATATGCTCTTAACCATTAAGCCATCTCTCTAGGCCCCTTCCCCACTTTAAAAAAAAAAAAAAGAGGTGTTTTGTTTATTTTTAAGACAGGGTTTCTCTGTTAGTCTTGGCTATCCTGTTCTTGCTTTGTAGACCAGGCTTTGAACTCACAGCAATTCACCTGTCTCTGCTTCCCTGAGTGCTGGGACTAAAGGCATGCACCACTACACCTGGCTGAGTTTTATTTTAAAGGTGTTTAGAAACTTTTTTAATTACATTATTTTGCTCAGATTTAAGATAGTACCTACTTGGAATGGATAAATGCTATTCTGACAGATATTGCTGTTTGGTATTGTGAAATACAGTAGACAGTGAGTTTTGCTTTATGTATTTTCTGTTCATAGGTCTTTGGAACACTTTTCCCAACCCTGTCAACTGGTCTCTGTATTCTCTGGGGAGGGGGCAGTAGGTGGGTGGGGAGGTTTTCCAAAACCTGGGTCTACTGGAAAAGGTGGCTTGCTGCTCTACCTTGCCAAAGCCTTTGGGTCAATCATGGCTAAGTCACAGCAGTAGGGCTAGCCTGGATGCAGCTCATGGTCCCTTTTCCTATTCCTAAGAGTTCAGGCAGGTCAGTGCCAGTTCTTGCCCAGTGAGGTCTCACTTAATGAAGTACACCTCCTTGTCACATGAGATCATGGCAGAGCCTGGTCTGGGATGAGTGGCTGCAGCCAGGAAGGATAGGCTGTGGGCTCTGGACCAACTGTTTAGCATAGCTTCTGTTCTCAGAGAATTTAGAATTTGGGTATCAGTACCACCTGCTATACACTGTAAGCATTATCTTCTCTTCTGGACTTTAACATATGATAGTTGCAATGCAATTAATAATGTAAGCATTAAATACTATTGGCTTTTCAAATCCTAATAATCTACAGTTTTCTCCTGTACTTCCCCCAAGCCTGTTTTAATGGATTGTTTGCCTCCCCTGATTGTTTTCTAATAGTGGGACACAGCAGGCCAGGAAAGATTTCGAACAATCACTTCCAGTTACTACAGAGGAGCCCATGGCATCATAGTTGTTTATGATGTGACAGATCAGGTAAGTTCCTAGAGAACACTGCTTTGTTATAAACAAAGCAGGAAGTTACTTTTTATGTATGTGTGTAGATTTTTGACTCATTCTCATTGTGTAGTTCTGGCTGACCTGGAACTTGCTTTGTAGACAGGCTGCTCTTGAATGCTTTTGATCAGCCTTGTAACTTCTTTTGAGCAGATCTATTTTTACTATTAGAGGAAAAAAAAGTTGAATTTAGGTTTTTTTTTGTAGCAAATGTTAAATCCAGTTACTTGAATTATAGTTAATTTGGAGATAACTTAAGTCATTTAAATTAATGCCATTATTAGTAAAAGATGGGTGAATATGAATATGGGGAAAAAAGCTATATTAGCATGATGTCATGTGCTTGTAGTTCAGCTACTTGGGAGGCTCAGACAGGATCTCAGGAGCTCAGAAGATTGAGACCAGCTGAGGCAGATCTCACCTCAAAAAAGCAGATACCCAAATCAGACAGAACTTGTTAATTTTAAACATGCCAAGTCTACTATCTTAATTTGTTTGGTTTTTTTTGGGACAGTCTCTTTCTCTCTGTGTAGCCCTGCCTGTCCTGCACTAAGCTGACCTTGAACTCAAGAGATCCCACTGCCTCTATCCCCAAGCACTAGGACTAAAGGTATTCTTTGCCACCATGACTGGTCTACTGTAAAATTTTTAGATGAAAAACAAAGCAACAACAAGAAAAGGGGGAAAATAAACCTCACCAAATCATTATATTTACTACCTTTCTCTCTACCCTGTATCTTGTAGGGGGTTTAAGCTTGCAGCTTTTTGCATACCAGGCCAATTGTCAGCCACTGAGCTGCACCCCAGGCCAAACAGTATCTTTTTGATAGTAGTAGAACTTAACTGCTGTTCTTCAGGTTTTTGTTTTGCTTTTTAAGTCAGGATCTTACTATGTAGTCCTGGCTGACCTACAACTGGCTTTTTAGACTGAGCTGGCTGGGAACCCAAGTTTGCCGCTGCCTCCCTAGTACTGGGATTAAAGCTGTGCAACTGTAACCAGCTCATAAACCAGAATTGTACCAAATTTCAGAAACTAGGTCTTGTCAATATTTTAAAATTTCAATTTAAAATTGGATTTGCCTGTCATTAAACTATTTCCCCTTCCAAATAGGCTATTTTTACTTCAAGCTTTCCAATCCTCCTTATCATTCATTAGATGTACATTATCATATATTAGTTTCTTTTCTTGCACTGTAGTTATAGCCACAGTTGCCTCAGAAGCTGTTTATCAGTTGAGTATCCAGACCTACATCATCATATATATGTATGTATGTTTTTTTAGGAGTCCTTCAATAATGTTAAACAGTGGCTGCAGGAGATAGATCGCTATGCCAGTGAAAATGTCAACAAGTTGTTGGTAGGGAACAAATGTGACCTGACCACAAAGAAAGTAGTAGACTACACAACAGCAAAGGTATGTATGGGGTTTGACTTTGAATGTTAGTTATGGGAATAGGAGACGTACAGTGGTCAAGACTGCCTCAACCTCTAAAAGCCAGTCAACTTAGTCTTCCATTCCCATCTCAAAAGGCAGTAACATACTAAGAAAAATTTTCCAGTGTTCATTGTGCCCTATTACTCTCTCAGGAATTTGCAGATTCCCTTGGAATTCCATTTTTGGAAACCAGTGCTAAGAATGCAACGAATGTAGAACAGTCTTTCATGACGATGGCAGCTGAGATTAAAAAGCGAATGGGCCCTGGAGCAACAGCTGGTGGTGCAGAGAAGTCCAATGTTAAAATCCAGAGCACTCCAGTCAAGCAGTCAGGTGGAGGTTGCTGCTAAAATTTGCCTCCGTCCTTTTCTCACAGCAATGAATTTGCAATCTGAATCCAAGTGAAAAAAAACAAAATTGCCTGAATTGTACTGTATGTAGCTGCACTACAACAGATTCTTACCGTTTCCACAAAGGTCAGAGATTGTAAATGGTCAATACTGACTTTTTTTTTTATTCCCTTGACTCAAGACAGCTAACTTCATTTTCAGAACTGTTTTAAACCTTTGTGTGCTGGTTTATAAAATAATGTGTGTAATCCTTGTTGCTTTCCTGATACCAGATTGTTTCCCGTGGTTGGTTAGAATATATTTTGTTTTGATGTTTATATTGGCATGTTTAGATGTTGGGTTTAGTCTTCTGAAGATGAAGTTCAGCCATTTTGTATCAAACAGCACAAGCAGTGTCTGTCAAGTTTCCATGCATAAAGTTTAGTGAGATGTTATATGTAAGATCTGATTTGCTAGTTCTTCCTTGTAGAGTTATAAATGGAAAGATTACACTATCTGATTAATAGTTTCTTCATACTCTGCATATAATTTGTGGCTGCAGAATATTGTAATTTGTTGCACACTATGTAACAAAACTGAAGATATGTTTAATAAATATTGTACTTATTGGAAGTAATATCAAACTGTATGGTGATAAGTATTGTTTTAATTCTTATGGTTAAAGGGAACTAGAGCTTTGCATTATTATACTCAACAGCCATTTGTGTGTGCAGCAAGGGCACTATAGACCTATCTTACAGCACAGCACCCAGTATTTGCTTTCTAGTAATAGATCTTATGAGTGACCTAGAGAAGCTCTGTGCTGTGTAGACTTAACCAACTTCATTGGTTCAAGGAGCTCAAACTGTATGGAAAACAAGTTTAGAATGTCTGCTTCCTAGCACTTCATCTCCAGCCCAAAAAACATTAAGTGGCTTCACTGGCAACACTTTTTTCATGCATCTGTGGTAGAGACAGCAGTACATGCTTCCTCACAGGCAGTCATCTGGTAATACGTGCTGGTGTTTCTTCCATGCTGTGAGTCAGACACACCCCTTTTCACCCCTCCCCCCTCATTTTGCTTTTGGAGACAGGGATTCTCTGTGTAACCCTGGCTGCCCTGGAACTTGCTCTGTAGACCAGGCTGGCCTTGAACTCAGGGATTCGCCTGTCTCTAGCTCTGAGCGCTGAGATTAAAGGCGTGCACCACCATGCTTGGCTTTTTTTTTTTTTTTTTTTGAGGCAGGGTCTCACTATGTAGCCCTGGCTGGCCCCTCACAGAGATCACCTGCCTTTTCCTCCCAAGTGCTGGGCTTAAAGGCATATGCTACTCAGACTGCACCCATTTTTTTGAGACAGTGTCTCACATAACTCAAGAGGCCTCAAATTCTCTTGTAATTAAGGATGGCCTTGAAATTGTGATCCTCCTGCCTCTACTTCCAAGTGTCAACTTTTTTATTCTTTCCAATTGTATAACTCATGTTGGAGGAAGAGTTTTAAGCATTAGAATAGAAAGCAGGAAATGGTGATTGCCCTAATTGTAGAAATTATACCCCCTCCCCCAATTAACTGAATACATTAACGCTAGATGGGAATGATGAGAGGAAATAATATATTTATTTCGGTGAAAATTTTGCATGTGTGAAAGTTTTGTTAACTAGGACCTTTGAGATCCTAGACTTTGCTTTTGTCTTGCTGTGGGAAATAAAGTCTCTTGCAGACATTAGCATTTTAAGGTGACAAAGGTCAGAGATTGTTTCCTTTGGTTTAAGCAGCAAACATTCTTCAATTGGGGGCTTAGGATGTGGCTGTTGACAACACATTTTATTATGGGCTCTTTAATGATAAAATATTAAACTAAAAAGTAAGCCAAAAATTACAGGTTTCTTTATTTTTCACTAAACAGACAATTGAAATACATGGTACAAAAATAAGTGGTGAGAGAATTGTAAAATGAAAAATGGACAGAATAAATATTCAATTTAATTTTCCATCTATGAGAATTTCACAATAAAAATCATAGTTTACTTTGTATTATAGATGTGCTTGTTGGGTCTATTCATCCTTCTATAAAATAAGGCAACTGGAAATTCCTGAAGTCACCAGTAATGGGTCAACTTTTTTTTTTTTACCTTTTGTTGCTGTTGGTTTGTAAACTTTTCTATCATAACTAAATGATATGGACAAAGTGATATAAGACGAAGTGATGCCATGCACTTTACATTTACACAGCAAACGTTCAAGCTGTCAGCTTATTCTTTGTTAGCGGAAAACATTATATGAATTTATTTTTAATATGAACATATTTACAGACTTTGTAAAATTCTAGTGTTCTTTCCCCACCAGCAGCAAGATTAGGGCTTACCACACCATTTCAGTATACTTCACTATTTGCTTTTATGCATGTGCCAATTAATTGCAGTTTTGGAGGGAAAAGTATCCTATTTTTTTAAGTAAAAACATTTCAAGAATGTTGGGAGTTCTAATTTGTTCACATAATAGAAAACTGTCCCTTGATATATTTTTTAAGAAGAATGACTGCCATACAGTAACTTGCATAATGAAGAGCATCCTACTCAGTGACCATGGCTGGGAATCCTTAACGAACAGTAGGCACCGGGCTCACTGCTGATTTCCAATGCACACTTGAAGTCTCCTCAGACATATAAGTGGCCATTCCAGCATACCTGTCACCATCATGCTTCTTTTGGGTTCCATCTAAGTTTCAAAACAGCCTGTGTTTGAAACCTCTTGTTTTGTGCCAGAGTTTAGTGATAGTGCTACTTCACTGTGAACGCAACGAGCTTTAAGGGACCATTTATAAATTCTGATATGGCTATTTGAATCCACGCTGGCCACATTTGCACATAGAAATGCTGGTGTCATCCTAGGTTGATGACAATTTCAGCTCAAACTTCTTAACACATGGCAGAAAATGTAATGAACAATTGTGTTGGTATTCCTAAATGACATTCACAGTCAAGGTCAGAGTTTGCATCCTTTGGTTACAAAAAAGTATCTTTTTGTTACAAAGAGGATGAACAAAAGCATAGACCATGTTCAGCAAGTTGGGAAACAGTGAATTCCAAAACGTTTGTCAGTTGAAGTGATTGTAATTACACATTAAGAACATGTGTGCCCTATTCTGCATTCAGTTGGTGCAGCTGGCTAGCTCTTTTCTGTAAGGTTCTGCCATGTTCAGGTTTTGTGTTGGCTGACTTCCATGCCTATTAAATGGGTTTAATTCCTGAGGGTTCCTCTAGCATACTGGTGGGAAGGCAGTTTAAAGCCACATCAAAGAGGTAAGATGTACTAACTTTTAACTAACTCTGTTTTATAGGATTTTTACATATAAAACTGTTAATCATTTGGTAGAAAAGCATTTTTTTTTCCCTTTTGAAAGCACATTATGGGGGGCTGGAGAGATGGCTCAGTGGTTAAGAGCACTGTCTGTTCATCCAAAGGACTTGGGTTCAATTCCCAGCACCCACATGGCAGCTCCCAACTGTCTGTAACCCCAGTTCCAAGGGATCTGACACTGTCACACTAATGTACATACAATAAAATTAAATTATTTAACAAAAAAAAAAAAAGAAAGCACATTATGCACGATGTACAATAAGCTTAGAGATGTCAGAATCAGGAAACTTTAATTTGAACTGGGCACCTGTGGCACATATCTTTAATTCCAGCACTCAGGATGCAGTGGCAGGTGGATCTCTGAGTTTGAGGCCAGCCTGGTCTACAGAGGGAGTTTCAGGACAGCCAGGGCTACACAGAGAAACGCTGTCTTTAAAAACCAAATCAAACCAAAATCCTTTATTTTGGATCATGCTCATAAACATTACGGTAAGTCATACTGTATAACAGCAGGCATGTGAAAATACTGTATTTTATATATACTTACCAATCAGCTAATATTTCTCATTATCTAGCCCTGGCAGCCTGGAACTTTAATCATTATAAACCAGGCTAGCCTCAAACTCAAAGATATAATCCCAAATGCTAGGATTAAAGTCATATACCATGCTTATCTAAATAGCAAATCTTTGTTTTTTTTCTGTTCTTAAGCTGAAAAACCTATCTTTGATACTTTGTGGAATTTGTGGTAACCAGCATACAATCACTTTCCTTCAATATCTGTAAATGGTATTTTGAGCAACTGATCCATAGAATTTTCTTCCCGACAAGGCACTACTTGTTAACTCCCAAGCAACAAAGAATGTCCCTTTTTCATCACCATAGGCCGCTTTAATTTCTGTAAGGATCAGACTGTGTGGCTGTTCCGTTCCCTTCCTCTCACTAGTCTTCCAGGGGAAAGAAGAGTAGAGGATTGAGTGGCCCAGAGATAAGCAAAAGTTTGCACTTCAGAACATGATGGCAGACCTCCAACTTCTGATGAAATAGTTAATGAAGAAAGCAGAGACTAACCACTAAAGATGGCCACTGATCTAGTGTTGTCCAAAGGACCCTAGAGGTTCTACTGACTTACAGTAGACTAAGGGCTAACAGGTCTTCAAAAAACTCAACTTCAGTTTAGGAAAAGATCCACAGGTTTGGCCACTAACTTTTTCACTCTCTCAGATACCATTCCTCTGTATGCCCGAGAATCCCAAGTACTTGGAACCTTCTTTCTTGAGCAGCTTTCTATAAATGGCCTCAACACATTTTATCTGCTGTTTTTTTTAAACAGAAGGGGTACATAAACCCACCCCCAAAAATTATAAAGCCACTTATTTTTGGTAGGGAAGCACCAGAAGGAAAGCCTTATTTTGGAAGGATTCATTGTAACTCAAGAAGCCTTCAGAGTGAGAAGGCAAGTAAAGCAAATATGTTAAAGTTGAGTTTTCCTCCCCTGCCTTAACTATTAAATGATCCTTACAAGGGGTTCTTGAGTTTTCTTCCCAAGGGCCAACTTAGGTGATGATAATCCATCTCTGCCTGGGATGATACCTGAAATAGAAAGCAGCAGGGGTTACAGGCATGCTGCAGAAGAAGAAATGATAATGCTGTGACATCTTACATTGCTTTGATGCAAATACGAATGCCTATTTACTACTACTATTATTAGTTTTTTAAAGATGGTCTTGGTACATAGCCTACGCTGGCTTCTATGTTTGAATCCTCTTGCTTCAGCCTCCAGAGGGCTGAGATAAAGGTCTGCACTACCACTACCTTCACCCTCCTGGAGTCCCTGCTCTTGACTTGTTTCCAGCATATGCTGAGATACCTTATGTGATAAACATTTTATAAGAGCAAGTTCTAGAAAAAGTACAGTAGAATTGTGGGATTCTTAAGTGCTAGGTAGCACAGATCCTAGGGTAGGCGGTAACCCTCCTTTTCTCTTGGCCTCTCTTTCCTATCATTCATTCCCAGTTTGACTTTCTATGAGGTAAGATGAAAGTTGTGCTTAACAAGTAGTACTTGTGAAGTCTCTAACATGTGCCATCCCCCAGACTTTGAGTAATGATGTGGTATGGGAGATTTGCAAAGAACCTATGTGGGGAGTAAGAGAGCTGGCAGGTAGCTGGGTTTTTGTAAACGCTGGAGACAGGTGCTAAATGAGTTGGGTGAGAAGAGCCTACAGGACAGGGGCAGTCTGATCATGGCCCTACACTGGAGAAGTGTACCTGTGTGAAAATAGCACGGTAAGGATTACTGCTGTTGTCTGTGTGTGTCAGCAGTGGTAAAGAGAACAGATGCTCCTCAGCAAGGACTTGAAAACAGACAGTGGAGCCAAAGTGACTTTCACCACAGGAAGACCCATATTCCTGGCAGGAACAGTGACTCCTTCAGTACTATGGGCAATCTTCCTTCAGCATTACATTTGGTTCAATGACTATTACTCCAGCTAAGTGTCTTAAGAACTAATGATTTACTAGGACAGCCTTGTGCCCTAATTAGCACACTGGTTGAACAAGTTGTTTTCTTGGGTTTTTCTACTTACTTAAAGTTGTTCATGAGGGTGTTCTTTTGCTGCTGTAGGCCTATTGTCAGGGATGAGGGTGCAGCCAGCCAGCATGTCCAAAGAGGCTAAGATAGAGTCATAGAGGTGATCTGCATGGTTCTCCAGCTCTCCAGACTGTTTTGCGATCCTCTCAAGGACATCCTTTAAAACTAATGGTCAAGTTATGAAAAGGTATAGCAGTTTGCTCAGATAGGACCACAGTGTTATCACAATGCCCCCTCCCCTACCCCAGCAGGGTCTCAGAGTAGCTCAGGCTGACCTCTTACCTGCTTCCTAGCTGAGTATGACCTTGAACTTTTGCTACAGTATACACCACCACAGTACACTCATTTATGCAGTTCTGGGGGCTGAAGCCAAGTTTTTATGCAAGCTAGACAAGCTTTTTACCAACTGAACCATGTTCCCAGTCCATCTACACTTTTTTTTTTTTTAAAAACAGTGATGCGCCCAAGGGCTTAAATAGTGTTTTGGGAAAGCTTGTGGATTTTGGGGAGTAAGGGAGATTAGGGTCCCCAATTAGAGAAATGGAATGAGACTAGATTAAGAGTCAGTCAGTCCTACAGATCAGAGAAGATGTGCTAGGGTTAGAGTACTCACAAATGGCAGGCTGTTTTCTTCTGTTAAACACAAAAGCTGCTTGCTTCCTGTGCTTTATCAGCTGTGCTAAATGCTCCCGAACTTCCTGCCAGAGAGCCACATCTGCCCACAGAGGATAAGAAAGGGGAAGCCTTTGTTCTGCTCACAATGTGGACTAGATGGGGCAGGAAGGGAAGGAACACCAGGCTGGGTGTGTTGAGTGCAGCCTGTTAGGAAGCCACATCAGGGCAAAGTGCTGTCCTAACAACTCTTGAGAGCTGGTGGCAGAGGAATACTGTCAGGGTGGCTGAGCCAAGCTCTGTTCCTGTGTTTTGGTGGAATTCTGGGGGCCCTTTATGTGAAACTTTACTGTCAACGGGTCATGAAAGAAAGGCTAGAAAGGGAATGAGATGGGTGTTTTCCTGGTGTGATTTTTGTGTACTTTAATTAACATATACATATGGGGCCTCATTTGGTTTAATTTCCATGGGTTTCAGGCACAAGACTTATAAGCAGTTGGGTGTAAAAAAAAAAAAAATGCCAGCCTGTCAAAATGCTTTTGGCATGGTGCTGACATAAGGGCAAGCCTCAGTCATACTCCTAAGTTACATTTGTAGCCAAGCAAAAAAGGCAGGCTCTGAGAAAGCAGGACGGTGTGGTGTGTGTGCTCTTGGCAGGATGCTTCTGGGAAGAGGAAGTAGGGGGTAGTGAACCTGAGACTTGAACAAAACTGCTGAACTCTCCAATTATTCCAGGAGGCTGGGAGGGGTTAGAGTACCAATCTGAAAAAGTCTGAGACTCAAAGCAAACCAAAAGCCTCGTCTGGCCAGTAAACTGAGTCTCTTAGAGTAGGACAAAGTGGAGTGTTCTTGCTGGCTTACTCATTTAAATATTAATGGATTTATTTCCAAGTGAAAGTCAAAACCGATTTAGGAGGCCTCTGAAAAGAGAGGGCCTACACTGAGTTTTTCCTGCTCCTGCCCTGTACCTTCAGACGCTAGGACAGCAGCTGGAAGTTTCCGGAGCCCCATGCTAAACATGTTTGGTAAACGCCAGTCTATTCAGAAGCAGTATAGCTTGCTACTCCAAGTTTCTGCCCCAATATAAAACCTAAAACTCTGGGCTGGTGAGATGGCTTAGTGAGTTAAGGTATGCAAGCTTGGCAACCTGAATTCAATGTTTAAAACGTGTGAGGGTGGGAGAGAACTACCTCCACAGGTTATCACCTGACCTCCACACACATGGTATGGCACAGGTGCACACACACCATTCACACACAGAACAACAAAAACAAAACCATTAAGGCTTAACCACAAAAGCAACCCCTAAAATCCGATGTAAGAGAACAGTGGAGGAGTTTCTAAACAGGCCTTCTGAGAAGCAGGGGAATCATGGAGCTCACCAGTCCACACTGCTGTGGAGACCTGTGAGTGGTTGCTTTCCATTGAAACCTTTCCATGTGTTCACTTTCCCCAAGATACAACTGGCACTGCCTGGAAATGTTTTATGGTGTCAGCATTGTTTCGGTTTGAGGGCTTTTGTGCTACAAAACATCTTGTAATGCAAGGAACACCCCTACGACAAAGAGGTGGCACCAAGCCTGAAAAACCTTGTTTTATAACACTTTTTTAGGTGGTGTCTGGTCATCACCTCTCACAAGGTTCATCATGGCTGTGTTTATGCCATTTAATTCCTGTGAAAATCCTATCTTTCTCTGGAACTGAGGCATAATATAACCGGACTCTTCAAGCCATTAGTGGCCACTTTGGGTGCCCATTAATTCAAGACTTTAAGGATATGCGGCACTGAGCGTGGAAGGAAACTTCCATGCTTCAGTAAAAAAAAAAAAAAAAAGAATTTTAGAAGAGAATGTATTTCTTGTAGGTTTGGTGCCTGACTTATAACAGGCTTTTATGCCCACAGCTCTCCTACATGGGTCTGGAGGAACAGTGATGTAAGGAGCCAGCAAGTGTTCTTTCGTGGGACTCTCCTAGGCAGTGTGCATGTTTTCTTGCAACAGAAGAGCAAAGCACTGGCTAAATTTGAAACTGGAAGCGCAAGGCTGGAGATGCAGCTGAGTGGTAGCCATCTATTTTATATGCTCAAGGCCTTGGATTTGGTCTCTCAGCAGTGTATTCAAACAAACAACAACAACAAAAAACCCTCAAGCCTGGAGAACACTTACTGCTCTTGGAGAATGCTCAGCTTTGGTTCCTAACACCAAAGTTAGGAAAGGTTCACAACCTTTAACTCCAGCTCCCGGGGATCCAAAAGCCTCTTCTGACTTCCACACGTTCTTGCTTGCATGTGGTACACATATACACATTCAGACACACGAACATACACATTTAAAAGAAAACACCTCAAGAAAATATAGACAGATATGCAGAGGGCTGGAGGCGGATCAGTGATTAGGATCACATATAGCTCTTCCAGAGGACCTGAGTAGCATTGGGCTACTTATATCCAGCTATAGCTCTAGGTGATCTGATGTCCTAGCCTCCAAGGGCACCTGTGCTCATAAGCCTTACACCCTCACACAGATATGTATATACTTAAAATAAATCTTTAAAAAAAGGGGGGGGGGCATCAGGCATGGTGGTATACACCTTTAATCCTAGCACATGGGAGGCAGAGGCAGGTGGATCTCTGAGTTCAAGACCAATCTGGTCTACCTAGTGAGTTCCAGGACAGTAAGAGCTACATAGTGAGACCCTGTCTCAAACAAGAGGCATTATAAGACCAGCAAGGCAGCACAACCATCTGAAAGGCGCTGTCGCCAAGCCTGATGACCTAACTTTGATTTCTGGAGCCTACATAATAAATTCGAATGCAAATAAATAGATACAGTGCTACCAGGAGCCAGGAGACCCTGTCTCACAATCAAACTATAGGTGTGGTGGCACAAGCCTGTAATCCCAGGACTGAAAGTAAAGGCAGGAGAACCCTTGCAGGTAAGGCCAGTCTGACCTATATAGTGAGCCAAGCAACAAGAAACAAAACTTCTGGGCATGGTGGCACATGCCTTTAATCCCAGGCAGAGGCAGGCGGTGGTCTACAGAGCATGTGTCAGGGCAGCCAGGACTTGGTGACATAGAAAAACCCTATCTTGAAAACCAAAACAAACAATAAAATTAAATAAATATGAAAACTGCCCATTCTGGGCAAAAAACCAAAAACAACTACTAGTGTTACTATTAATAGCCATCTGATGAAAAAAATGGTTGAATGACCTTGATACTTCAGAAGACATTAGAAAAGGCCAACAATCTATGAAAAATACTCAGTAACCACGAGGGAAAGAAAACTACAGTGATAAGTGATCTCAGTTAAAGTGGCTGGTATAAAGCTGGGTGGTGGTAGCAGTGGCGTACACCTTTAGTCCCAGAACTTGGGAGACATAGGCAGGTGGATCTCTGGGTTTAAGGTCAGCCTAGTCTACATAATGAGTTCTAAGGCAGCCAGGGATATACAGAGAAACCCTGTCTCCGGGGTGTGAGGGGTGGAGCAAAATGGCTAGTATGAAACAGACAAAATGACAGCAAAGATGACAGAAAAGGGAAGTCTTACACATTGCTGGTAGGTAGGAAGCAGTGTGGAGGTCTTCACAAGACTAAACTGACAGTGTGGCCTAGAAGCCCACTGCTGCTGTGTCTATCAAGGAGAGTGAGAGCAGGGTGTCGAGGAGGCAGTTGCACTCTCATCTCTGTCGGTGCTGTAATCACATCTTTAGGCGAGATGGAACTCAAGTGGGAAATGGGATTCTAAGTTAAAACAATGTGAAAACTCCTGTCAGCTGAGGCTGATGAGAATTCTACACTGAGAAAAGAAAGAGTGCCGCCACATTCCAAATTCAATTGCTGTTAATACTGGCTAGTTTAAAATAAGTTATTTTTAGTCTTAGTGTGATGTGGGAATGTGCACACGTGGATGCCCTGGAGCTGAAGTTACAGTGCTCACAGCAGCTAAGCCGACTCTCCAGCTCCTGGGTAGTTCTATTTGGTTGCCACCCTTATTTATTTATTCCTTTTTTTTTTAAGTTAGGGTCTCACTATGTAGCCCAAGTAGAAGCGGGCCTGGAACTATTAGACCAGGCTAGCCGGAAATTTAAGACACCATCCAAGTGCTGGGACTAAACATATGCACTACCATGTCAGGCTCTTCATCTTTAATTCTATGTTGACTAATTCAGATTTCATATTAAAATTCACTAGTAGGTAAATGGTTTTGAATTCCTAAGGGCTGCTTTAACACACTCAGTGGAAAGACATGTTCCAGTTTATAGCCACATACAGTGAACATCTGTATCACACTGGACCTACAGGGAAGTACAGTATATGTTAATAAACATAACCAAACAAGGCTGCTCTCAGTTACCCACCTGGGGTATTATCCAACAGGCACTGAAGAAGAATCTCCCCCTTCTCCAAGACACTGTCTGTCAGGGACTGATGTTCATCCACATCTTTCTTAAATTGCTTAAGACATCAGGAAAAGAAAAGAAGTTTCAATATATTGCCTGTAGACGCCATCGAAAACCAACGCTATACCACTGTTATTCTATGTCTTCTCTGACAAAGACGACTCCTCAGTGTTCTAGTTTAGTGGCAGCTTCTTTGAGCCCATAGAAAATACACTCATTGTTTTTGTTTGTTTGTTTGTTTGTGACAGGGTCTTGTTTAGCTCAGGCTGGTCTTATAGTGTCCTCCTTATATCCTTCCTAGTGCTAGGATCAAACCCAGTTCAACAGAAGATTTTTTTTTCCCCCAGAAGAGGCTGGCTTTGAACAGGTTAGAGCAGGGGATTCCATTTTGTATACTTTATGGTGTTCTGCGATTCAGAGGTATGGGACAAGATAAATTACACCGTTACAATGAACATGGTAGGTAAGAATGACAAGTAGCAGTTTGTCACTGTAGCACTGAGCAGAGTTGTGGCCTCCACCTTTATGCCCCTTTGCAGGCCTCTATGCAACACCTTGTTATCAGGGTAGCTGCTATTTTCCCAAGAACTCATGCCAAGCAGGTTTCCCCTCACAGCTACAAGGCTTTGTTGATTTTTTTTAAAGGTTTATTTATTATGTATACAGTGTCCTGTCTGAATGTTACCTGCACGCCAGCAGAGGGCACCAGATCTCATATGATGGTTGTGAGCCACCATGGGTTTGCTGGGAATTAAGCTGAGGACCTCTGGAAGAGCAGACAGTGCTAACCTCTTAGCCATCTTTCCAGCCCACTTTTTTTTTAATTTTTATTCTTATTTTCTTTAAAATTAGGGTCTCATTATGTAGTCTTGGCTGCTCTTAAACTCACTATGTTGACTGGGGCTGGCCACAAACTCATAGAGCTTTGCTTGCCTGTTTCTTCAGTGCTGAGATTAAAGGCAAGTGCCATCACTTTCAGTTGTAACTGCTTTTTAAAAATCCTTCTTTAGCCATTAAGAATTAAAAAAAAAAAAATGTATAAAATTGGCTGAAAGATGGTGGCACATGCCCTTTAATCCTAGCACTTGAGAGACAGAGTCAGGTGGATTTCTGTGAGTTCAAGGCAAGCCTGGTCTACAAAGTAAGTTCTAGGATGAGAAAGAAAGTAAAGAATTGTATAAAATTAAACCCATGATACGGGACAACCTTCTGTATAATATTTTGATAGTACTAATTTTACTCTTGGATTTGTTTTCCTGTCTTCAACAAAGTATTCCTTTGCCAACACTTTTTTTTTTTTTTTTAATTCTACACAGGGTGGGATGAGTGACAGCTAAAATGTGAGCACACATGAATCTGAGCACTCAAGTCTTAGTCTAAACAAGAGCGAAGAGAACTCATAAGTCATGCAGCATTCTGAGAAAAGTGTCAGAAGTGTCTTCTCACTGATGTAGCTATGTCCACACAAGAGGCCTAAGCTTGACAAATATGCAGGAATAACTCCTGGCTCAGATCTTAGCTATCTACAACGTAAGATGGTTGCAGCTGGCTAGCCTGAACTTGAGTCACAGAGAGGGTGTTATGAGGGCTAAAATGGAGAATGGAGTAAATCTATCTGACATGTTCAGCAAGGCCAGGAAAGGCTGCTGAAGTAAGTCAGATAGAGCGCTTTCTCTCCCTGGGACTCCCTGGGTGCACTCCCTAGGCACACTGTGGCTGAACAGAGAGAAACTTCAGATTCAGCCTCCCTCTCCAAACTTAAGCTCGACTCTGTCTCTACACTGTATCTAATAGTATTCCTACCAGGGCAGGACAGCTAGTTAACCCGCACTATATTTTAGTTTATTCCAAGCAGAAAACAAAAGCCCTCCCCTCCAGATGAGGCCCATCCCCATGATGCTGAGTCAGAACTAGGTGGCAGACTGAGTAAGCAGAAATGAGTCTGACCCTCTGCTGCTGAAGGTTAGATGACAAAGACCTGTGTCCCTCCCTTCCCAGCACACTAGCAGCAAGCCTGGGCCACCACTGCCCACCAACACATGACTATAATCAGCCAAAGTTCACCAAAGTAGCCTCCAACTCAGTATACTTTCAGTATCAAGTTAACTAAAACACACAGATGTGAAACAAGACCTTAGTAACAATTATAAAATCAAACCCTCCATTCTAAACACAGACACAAAATGGTGTCAGATTTTGAGGTAAATTTAGCATAACTGTTCTATCACATGGCTCCATCTGTACCTTGATTGAGTAGTTTCAGCTCAGTTCCATAAACACCAATACAGTTCAGAAGAACTTTTTGGCGAAGGCGGTATGTTCTGTGTCTGCACTGCATGGTGTAGCAGCTGCTGCACATTGTGGCACAATTGTCTTAACTGAATTATCATATGTGACTAGTATCTATAAATCATAGCCTATAAGCCTAACCCTGAGATATCTGCCAAAGTACCATGCAAACTCTAAAGTATTTCTGATTCTAAACAAACATAATTCTCTTCTATCTTGCTTGAAAGTTAACTCATATTTTACAGTGTTCAACACCGAGAAGTTATAAAGGGCATCTTGATTATATTCAGATAGTAAACTGAGCTACAAGATTCCAGTTACTTGAGACTTTATTTTGTAAAAGTGAAATTTAGTTACAGTTTCTGTGGGTGAACAAGCCAGGACTACATATTACCCGGTAAAGCTGCAGAGAGGACTTGAGGCCTGTAAGACTGGACCTCGATGGAGTACTGAGGTCAGCAACATCCGTGACATTATACAACCAGCAGATCAGCTCTTCTAGCTGACAGCAAAATGTCTGTGGAGACAAGAACACATGGTGGGCTGGGCTGAGCTCAGTGATGAAGTCTGCCTAGCAAGCTCAGAGCCCAGTACAACAACAAAAACAACAAATCCACATGGTGCCACTGAATGAACAGCTATCTTCCTTGTCTGGAGGCTAAAAATATCAGCATTTTGGCAATATAGGTATCTTTCTAAAGTTTTCTTTCATTTCATTCATAGAGTCATTTGTTTCCACCTCTACCCTGTAACTTCAGACCTTCCTCTGCCAGAACAACGAATGTCATACTTGGTCGTGTCTCCCCTCAGCCAGATGTAATACCAAAAACAGGCTTAGAATACAGAGTCCTGAAGGTGAGAATGGAGCTACGGAGGAACTAGGACCGTAACCAACCACTAAACTTTCTGTGCAGAAAAGCAGATACATGATGAATGAGTGAATTAGAACTACCTGAGCTACAGTAAAAGTAAAAACAAAAACAAACCCCCGTGTATATCAACTTTGTGTCACCAAAGCACACAGGATATTGGTGCTACACATTACTTAATTTCTATGCCATTTTCTTGCCATCATTAAAGGAGAATGCCCATATTTTGGGGTCATGTGTGCTGGGGGTGCTCAGACATGCTGTTGGTAGGCTGGGGAAAGAGCTCTTCTTCCAGAAGCTTCTCCATGCTGAGCATCTTTACCTGCACACACTGCACCAGGGAAGCTTTCTCCCGCTCTCCTGCTTTCCTGGGAAGCTTCCCTCCAGCAATTTGCTCTGAGAATGACCACCTGTCCTGCGCAGCTTGCAAGGAGGGTTGAGTTTTCAGCAGTCCAGAAGAGACCCTGAGGGCTTGACTACCCATCAGACTACTTTTGCCTGTGGAGTCCTGGGGCTCGATAGAGTGCATGAAGCAGTGTTTCTGGCCCAAAGGGCCTTGAAAGGCAGCCCCAGAAGGATGCTGCGTTTGGCTGGAATCCACTGTAGGGGAAGCTGGTCTATCACTGTCTGAGACTTCCAATGAACTGTGCTCCTCAGCAGCCCCAGTGGGTAGGTTCACAAATGTCGGAATGGCACCTAAGTAGGACACCAAACTAGAAACCTGAGTCAGTCTTGTGGGCAGAGCAAGGTACTCATCATCACTTTCCATCTCCTCTTCTGGTGTCCATCCAGGCTTCACATAGGCAGGATGCCCACTGTTCTGGCTGGCTTTCTTCTCCCTCGCCAGTGTGGGAAAGGAGTGCTCTCTCTCCTTTGTCCTCAGCTGAGGAGAGCCAACATTGAGGTTCTTGCCTACTGGTAGACAGTCCTTTGTGTCCCTCATGGCTGCTTCTCTGTTCCCCCAAGAAGCATCCTCAGTCCCTGGGGCTCTAGGGGTCGATGCAAGCTGGTTCCAGGATGCCAAGCTTATGCCACCCTGTTTCTGGGATACTCCCAAGGGACAGCGCTTAAGACATGGCTCTCTGGCTCCAGAAAATGGCAGAGCAGGCACTTCTGCTGATGAGCAACTGTGGGAGACATTAGTGGGTGACTTGAGAGTACTTGCTGGGGAGACAGAGAAACTGTCCAGATCTACACCTGAGTCTTGCATCACAGGGTCAGTCTGCACATGACTTGCAAGTTGCTTTGGGAGCTGAGGCCCAGGCCTCAGTGGGTAAGTATAGTCAAGCAGATCTTCATACTCCTTATTCGGGTTCCAGAGTGGGGACTGGCGGTTAGGAGAAGGAGGCAGAGAATCTGGCAGTACACAGGCCCAGTACTCTGCTTGAAAGGAGAGTTGTCTCTTACCCAGGCCTGCAACATCACTGCCAGAGGCCACAGGCTGTGATGACCACTGGAGCTGAGGCTCTATCTTCATCACAGAAGGGGCTGCCTGTGGTACAGTCAACTCCTGAGAGGACGTGTTAGCAAAGGAGCCACTCTGAGGCTCTGCCTTCTCCTGGTGATCCTGGAGACTGCTGCCCACTGAAGAGGCAGAGATGCTTCTGCTAGATAGCTGAGGAGCAATGGGGTTCCCTGTGCACTTCCACTGTGCTAGGAGAGGGAGACCTGAGATGTGAGGCTGCTGGCTAAGGCCCAGCACCTGAGATGAATCAACTGCAGACTGGTCAACTTCACTGTCAGCATCATGTCCTGAGCAAACAGTTATAGTTCCAAGGACTTTAACAGTCTGAATTAGCTCCTGGGAGGCAGGAAGCCTGTTTTCCTCCATCTACAATAACAACGGAAGAAAGACACTGGTGAAAATAAGCAGACTTTTTATTTTATTTATTTTTTTAAAGACCAGTTTTCTTTATAAGGTTGAGGCAGAGGTCTTGGGGGAAGAATATCAATGAAAACAACGTAGGTCTAAAGGATCCTATGGTAAAACCTGCTGCTTAGTATACTAATAAAATGAAAAACAAGAAAGGAAGATAGATTTGCTTATGTGCCCAGAAGTATTCAGGGAAGATCTCAAGGTGCTTGCTTCTAGTGGTTAGCATCAAGACTCATCCTACCCTGGAAAGTTTCCTGCAACTGAGCCCTAACCCATCTTTTCAAAAGTCACTCATTCACTTTATGAGAACTCAAAGCAGTTCTGCATATAGACTCTGGAAACCGATGCCTCTTCTTTGATTATGGGTCTTGGCAAGTAAAACAAGCCCATCATCACCATTAACCAGATATCCAGCAGGCTCCACTAGGGGGCACCCTGTTCAGTTCACGTGCCAGTACACTCTGGCAAAATGGAATCCTCAGCTGCTTTACTCTGGAGTTTTAATCTTCAGTGAGTAACTCACCCCAGAGGAAGACAGGGTAGCTAACCTAAGGACTTCGGAACTAGGCTAATCCGGTTATGACCTCCTATTTCTACTACCTTCCATAAGTACAACTGTGAGCCTTACTTCTTTGCCCTGTGGAGTGAGCAAAGCCTCCATAGGGACTCACTGAGAAAGCACTAAGAGTCTCTCACTAGTAGGCCTGAGAACAGAAACCATAGCCTCCTTTGAGAAGCAGCCACTTCTGGGCTTTCTAGTTGGTGTCTTGCCTTAGAGGTGCCAGAGCCTTCCTTGATCCTTGCTTTCAGCCAGATGGCGCAGGTGCTATCCTCTCCAAGTCACACTCAGAGCCTTCTCACAGGATGAGGCTCCACAGAGAGTGAGCAGCAGCCAAAGCAACAAAGCTCAAACCAAAGTTGTTCCTGGACCTTGTGAGGCTGAACATAATAGGTTGCCAGAGACAGGAGGAACAGATCATTGGGTCATTCTCACATTTCAAGGGCTTAGAAGATTCAGAGCTTTGCTTCTGCCTTAGAACTTGGGAGGATTCCCTGCCCCATGTGGTTTCCACTAGAGAGAAAGCTACGCGTAGTCTACACCCATGGAAGTCAGAGACACTGCTGCCCATGAAAGGAGCTTCAGTTTCTGACCAGTCTCAACAGGATTTGGTCTGGGAACCCACAGTCCTATACCAAGCCTTACTAGGGTCCCTAGAAGCTTTCAGAAATCAGATACAGGATGGGATCCCCTTGTTAAGAGACCTTTGATCCTAGTCCTCTGGACAGTAGGCTCCTGATAAACCTTTCACTGTCTTTAAGAGGTCCCCAGTGACTCTTTGCGAACAGGAGATACTGCACAGAGCCCTTTGCTGACTTCAAGGTCCAGGTCTCTAGGTGAGCCTGTAAAACAGCTCCCACCTTAGAGGGACTGTGGCAGGGGTAACGATCAAGGAAATGTAGCACATTCCAAAAGAGAGCCCTGGCTCAGCTCCAGCCCTAAACAGCCTCAGTACTTACTTGGCTTTCCATAGAGGGTAAATGCTCTTCAGTCCCCACGCTGGCAGAAGGCAGTGGGCTGCTGAGTGTAGGCTTAGACCTGTCTGCTACAGGTTCTCTGCTGGCAGGGTGGACCTGTGATAAGAAAACTCCAGAGATGCAGCCAGGGTTGGCCTCAGCCCTCCACAGTGGCCCTCCCTCGACTTCCAGATGTGGGGGCTGCTCTGGTTCTAGTCCTGGGGACAGCAGTTCCCCAGAATTCCACCTGCTACAAGGTGGGACCTTTGTGTTGACAGATGCTTCTGCCTCAGCCTCATCTTCACCCAGGGCCATCGAGCCTTCCCTAAATCTGGTTTCCCTTGAAGCCTTCAGGAACCTACAAAACAAGGGAAGAAAAGAGGAAAAAATAGATTTTCTTCATGTGTGCAGCAAAATCTTGATTTTAAGTGAAAGGCAAACTTTTCTGGCCAAAGAAACAGTAACCATGCCTTTGGGGGGAATACGAAGGTCTGGCTCTTCCTCAGCCCCAGACCCTTTCAAAGGGGATGCCTAAGTATGGCTTTGTCCTCTATCGTTGTATTGTCTCCCAAGAGTCAGGAGAGATATGACCAAGAAAAAGGCTTGGCTGGCCTGCTACATAAGGTCAAAAAACAAGGCAATGGAAGAAGAAAGAAAAGTACTATGAGCGAACTGATCTGGGTGGAAGAGCCCCATTCCAAGGCCATCTTCCTTGTCTGGAAGCTGAAGGGAGAGGAGCCTTACACGGAAGGTAAGCACAGGCTCCTGGGTGCCTCCCTACAGGTGGAGGTCTGTGATAAGACACAGCTGATCCTAACTGCCTGCTCATGAGGTGCTTCTCAGTCTACACCTCTCAGAACAGACCACTGTTTCCTAGGGCTACTATTCTCACTGGCTAATTTCCCATGTGCTCTCCTGGACTTCACACATGGAAAGACTCGAAAGATGGCTGCCCAAAATCTTCTTGTGATTACTGAACTCACTCACGTGAAACAAAATGGGAGTTGACTACAAGGCCTTGCTTCAGTGTGCAGCTCCACAGACTCAATTTAGGGACAAGGCTTGGGCCCTGTGTGCATTGCCTCTTTACCCCAACCTCATTAAGATGTCCAGCTGGCCTCTGCCAGGCACAGCCCCACAGTGGTTCTTCTTACACCAATGGCTTGTTGGCTAGCAGCCTGAGTCTGGTTCTATCCCTTCTATCCCAGAGCATAGCAAGTTTAGGCATGCCCGGGCCTTCACTAGGTTCAGAAGGATGCTTCTAACTATTCTTGGTGTGAGAAGACTGCTGAAATAGGAACCACAACCAGACTGTGGACCAGATGGGGCCTCTCATTCAGTGATGACTAAGAACCAGACACAGATCAGCACCCGCTTCTCAGGCTGCCTTGGTGTATGTTAACCTTGGCAGCCTGAGAAGCCATGGAAAATTGGGTGATAATGTGTGAGTTTATGTGAGACAGGAGAACAATCCAGGCAGACTGGTGAGGGAGGACCTGGGGGAAAAAAAAGAATCAGCTGGATCTACAGAAGAGCTCCAGACAATAGAGGGAAACCAGGTTGTCCTAAAAAGGCAGCCAGTGATACTCCTGGGCACTAGTGGAATGACAGGAGAAAGTCTAACCTGAAAGGACATGTAAGTGTGTACGAGGGAACAGTGGGCATTCAGAATGTCTTCGGCTACCTGCAGGACACTGGGACTAACCTCAAGACTAAAACCTGGACAGGAACAGCCTTATTTTCCTCAGAGACTAGAGGCAAAGTGTGGAAAATGAGGTTGCTGGTGGCAACACAGGAAGCTACCAAGGGGGGCAGGAGTGGCCTTGTCAGGTTCACCCTTCTTGGCTTTCCTGCCAGGAAATGCAACCAGGTAAAATATGAAATTCCTATTCTTTCCTAACTGGGCACACGGGGTTCCAGGCCATTCTGCGTGACTTCAGAGAAAACCATGAACTTTAAATGCAACCAGCATACTCCTGGAAGCACCAGATCCTTCAGGGTAATCAGAGCCCACCCCGTTTTCTTTTTTTGTAGAAACAGCACCTAACCTTTCATATAACAAGCCAAGTACTTACCAATAAACAGTCCACAGGCAAGCAGTGTTGTCAGGTTTTGTGTATGACTCCTTTCACACGATACATATACAAACACAAATATTTTCCCACACATATACCTTTATTTAGATAAAGTGTTGAACAGGGCAGGGCATACCATTCAAAACTTGTCACCCCAGCCTAAAAAAAGGTAGGGATTGAAGTTCGAACCTTGGAGCTGTAGATCTAAGGCACCACAGCTACTGGTTATCCTTGATAAACCAGTCCAGCCCAGTTAAGAAGAAAGCCATTCTCTTCAGTTGACTGTGGTGATCCCCCTGCAGGCTTTACAGCAAGAAGGGAAGGAAAGGGACGGGGAAGGGGAAGGGAAGGGAAAAGGGAAGGGGCCTATTTTTATTATAGCTGGCATTAGACCAGAACTGCTAGAGTCTGGCCCAGATCATTTTACATTAGGCATATTTAAGCACAGCACAATTTGGAAAAAAAAGTATTCAGAAAACAGTGAACTCAGCTCTGTGGGTACAACAAAGCTTAAGACATGTTCACATTCCTTGCAAAATGCATATGGCTTCACCTGTGAGACGGTTTCTGTTCACGCAGACACAATGCTCAGGATCAGGGTCTAGGGAGAATGGCTGGGGCAAACAACACCCGTGGGAGTCAGGATTGGCCTGGCCCTAAGATAACAAAGAAGTACTTAGGCTGTGGTAAAGCACAAGTGACATCACTCATAAGAATGGGCTTTATGGCCTAAAAGCAACACTCAAGATTTAGAGGAAAAGGTTTGGGGTAAGTAAAAACCAAAGTTCTCTAAGATATGGGCAGCATGTCTCATCAGACAGCAAAGAATCATCAGGATGTAAAACTACATCATTCCTGGCATTCCAGGAAGAGGTAAGATGTGTGTTTAACTTTTCCAGCTTCTCACACAGTGCTTATCTGTATGTTCAAGGCCTTTATTCACCTCTGTATCCAACCAGAATGGACACACGAGGCAGTGAAGAAAAAAGGGATATCTGTCTCTTCAGTCATATCCACTAAATCAACTCTGGTTATTTAAGGGGGTGATATATGCAGCCAGATCACCCTCACACCCCAAACCTAGAATCTTGTGCAAGCTAAGGAATCAATTCCAGAGCTGTGTGACTCCAGAACCCAAGCTCTTGATGAACCAAACAAGGATCAGTGAAAACAAACCAAAAGGCACACAAAGCCTAAGATGGCAGGAGAAAAATGGGGGAGGAAGGGTGGCTGAATTCTGATGAGGTGTTTTCATGGAGCCACATCCTCACCTTGGGGCTCCTTTAAAAACTGCACAATTTACTTATGTGCACAGAGACACAAGAGACAGACTCTTTCTCCCCTAACCCCTCCCCTCACACCCACAGAAGACATGAGATCTCTGGATGTGGATTTACAGGTAGTTGTAAGCTGCCTGACAAGGGTGCTGGGAACTGAACCTGGGTCCTCTGAAGATCAGACAGCACTAGGTGCTGAACTATCTCTCCAGCCCCTGCACTAGTTTTTGATTAACTACAGATGACCTCAGCTGGAGAATTAGGGTGAAGACAACTTACCTCTCACTTTGTTTTTATTTTTTTCCGGAGACAGGGTTTCTCTGTGTAGCTGGCTGTCCTGGCCTCACTTTGTAGACCAGGCTGGCCTGGAACTCACAGAGATCTGCCTGCCTCTGCTTCCCTGAGCGCTGAGATTAAAGTGTGCGCCACGCTCAGTTTACCTCTCAATTTGTGATTGCTGCTACTTCCTCCATTTCTAGAAACTCTCAATGGCCACCGCTTCCTTATGCTCCTATCAAGTATGGTGTTAAGACTTAGTCCTGTAGTAAAATGAAGCTGAGCAACACAGGATCAAATGCTTCAAAAACAGTATAACTATTTATATTTATTTCTGCATGTATGGATGTGTGCAGATGTAAGAGTCTGTTCTCTCCTCCTACCAGGTGGCCTTTCAGGGATTAAACTCAGGTCGTCAGGCTTGGCAGCAAATGCCTTTCTTTACCTGATGAGCCATCTCAATGGCCCTACTTTTTTAAGTGACAAATTTTTAAAAATTCTGTCTTGCCTGGAGGCCATTATTCACAAAAGGTTTCCACCTTGTCCTAGGGAGGGCAGTATGGAGAGCTGCTGTAGCTCCTAAGTAGCCTGCCAGGACACATACAATCCTGAACTCAGTTTACTCCATGGCCCAAGGCCCTTCAGTAACCAGGTGTGGTCTGAATGAGAATGGCCCTCACAGATATATCTGAATACTTGGTCCCTAGTTGGTTTAACTGTTTTGGGAAAGATTAAGAGGTGTGGTCTTGGGGGCTGGAGAGATGGCTCAGAGGTTAAGAGCACTGGCTGTTCTTCCAAAGGTCATGAGTTCAATTCCCAGAAACCACAGGATGGCTCACAACCATCTATAATGAGATCTGGTACCATCTTCGGGTGTGCAGGCCTGCATGGGGGCAGAAGACAGAATACATATAAAAAATAAATCAATCTAATCCTCTTGTTAAAGAGGAGTGTCAGTGGAGGTAGATTTGAGGTTTCAAAAGCCCATGCCAGGCCCAGTCTCACTTTTTCTCTGCCTCCAACTTGTGGTTCAGATGTAAGCTCTCATTACTGCTCCAATTCCATGTCAGCCATGCCTGCCTGCTACCAAGCTTCCCACCATGACAGTCATAGAGACACCCTCTGAAACAGTAAACAAGCCCCCAATTAAATACTTTCTTTTATAAATTGCCTTGGTCATAGTGTCTCTTCATAGCAATAGAACAATAAAGAAGACATCAGGTAAAGGCTGAAATTCGGCTGAGTTCAAGCCCCAGAAGGTACATGGTGGAAGGAAAAGGCCCAATGTCAAGCTGTCCTCGGGCCTCTGAGCTATGGCATGTGAGCACCTGCACTCACAGTGCACCCACTTCAGCAGTTAGTGCTGTCTCATCTTCCAGCACCCATGGCAGGCAGCTCACAACTGCCTCTAGGTCTACATCAGGAGAACTCATGTCTTCTGTGGACATGTGTGTGTGTCCACATGCATGCATGCATACGTGTGTGTATACACAGACACAAAAATATGTATAGGTATTTTTTTAAGGAGCCACAGGTGAGGATGTGGCTCCATGAAAATAGCTCATCAGAACTTGGCCAATCTCCTTCCCCCATTCTTACTCTGCTCTCTTCATCTTTGTGTGCCTTTTGGTTTGTTTTCTTACTGATTGTTTGGTTCTGGAGTCACTCCTTTGCATGCTCAATTCTAGGTTCTGGATTTGAGGGTGATCTGGCTGCACAAAATAAATGTAATAAAGTTTTTCTTTTTAAAAATGCATGAAATTCAGTGAGTTTCACTGAAATAGTACTTCTTTTTATTTATTAAAGATTAATTATTTATACAGCATTCTGCCTGCATGTGTGCCTATACAACAAAAGATGGCACCAGATCTCATTATAAATTTTTATGAGCCAACAAGTGGTTGCTGGGACTTGAACTCAGGACCTTTAGAAGAACAACTCTTAACCTCTGAGCCATCTCGCCAGCCAGAAATCATACTTCTGAAGATAGCATATGGGTGGTTATTCTCCCAGTTTGGATAATCAAATCCTTTACAATCTAATTTGTTAATCTGCCTGATAAATCATGTTCTATCTTGTACTAATTACTTGTCTTGCTGCCTGAAAAAAGCAACTAAGGAAGTTGGATTATTTTGGCTCACAGTTCAAGAGTATAGTCCATCATAGTCAGGAATCTTGGTAGGAGAAACTTGGGCTGCTGGTTATACTGCATGTGCAGCAGGATTAGAAAGTGATGACTGATACTGCTTACTTACCCCTCTTCTCTTTTCATCCATTCTGGGACCCCAGCCACAGTTAAGGTGGGGCATCCCACCTCAATTAACCTAGTCTAATAATTCACATAGGCACACTCAGAAGACTGCTTCCTACATGAGTCCATATCCTATCAGGCTGACAATAGTAACCATCATAACTCCAGTATTTGCCAATTTGACACCCAAACACACTTAACCACTGTTAGCCATAACTTTCCTTCCCTTATCCCCCACCCACTAACAGGTTCATGGCCAACTCATAATGCAAAATACATTCAACATAAGAAAAAAAAAAAAAAAAAACCACTCTTTAACAGTTCCAAAAATGTTTAAACATGGGAACTGGAGAGATGGCTCTGAGGTGAAGAGCACTGACTGCTCTTCCAGGGGGCTCAGATTTGATTCCCAGCACCTACATGATAGCTCATGACAATCTAAAACTCCAGTCCCAGGGATCTGATTATCTCCACTGGCCTCCACAGGCATCAGGCATGTATGTGGTACATAGACACACACACACACATGCAGGTAAACCACTCACTCACATATATAAAGTATAGCCACCAAGTCTCTTTTGAAACTCAGGAAATCTCTGAACTGTGAGCTCCTGTACCATCAAAACAAACAAAAAACAAAGTTACATACTTTAGTATAAAATGGTATAGAATATACAGTCCCATTCCCAAAGGGAGGAATGAGGTTGATAGCAAGGAATAAGATCAAAGCAAGACCAAACATAGCAAGACAAACATGAACTATTGCAGCTCCATGGGACACATCATGGAATACTCTGGGTTGCAAAGGGCTTGGGAAGCCCTGCCCTTCCAGATGAACCCCCTCTTCTTTTCTCTCTCTTTTCCTTTTCGGTTTTTCCAGACAGGGTTTCTCAACACAGCCTTGGCAGTACTGGAGCTCACTTTGTAGACCAGGCCGGCCTCGAATTCAGAGATCTGCCTGCCTCTGCCTCCCAGGAGATGAAAGGCGTTCATCACCATGCTTGGCTTCACAACCTTTCTTAAGTAAGCTCCAGTCCACACCTGTTGCAGTATATTTAATCCCACTGTGAACCCCAAGACTGTGAACTGTAAAAACCTGTTTCTTGTTTGGTGTGGTTCAGCCCTAACACAAGCCTTTAATCCAAGAACTTTCTGTACTAAGGACTTAATAAAGTTAACCATAGGTCAAGAAGTGGCAAGCAACCAGCTGACAGGGATTAAGCAGAAAGGAGGGACTTTGAGAGAGGGGTATTTAAGAGAGCATGGAGGAGGAGCTCTTTGGCTTTTAGCTTTTTGCTCCTGGGCTACTGGGCTACTGGGTGATCTAGCAAGCTTTTGGCTTTTTCCTTTGGGATGTGAACTGAGTAGGAAAGTCAGCTGGGTGCTTTCTTTGCCCCTCTGAGCTAGCAGGTCTTCACCCCAGCATCTGGCTTCAAATCAAATGATTTGGGATTTTAGTTTTTTATAACAACATACACATTTGTAGATGTACCATGGTCTTAGCCATTGCTAGCATAGAAAATAAACAATGAAATCTGCCTCTTTCTCTGAGAAAGGTCTGTACACAGAACTGCTAATCGAGGGATTACCCATTCATTAGCATCTTCCAGGGCCCACCTGAATTCACTATTAAACCCCTCAATTAGTTTCCAGAACCTGCAAAGGTTCTATGAGCCATCAGAAAGCACTAGGAGCGACCAAGTGGCTTTCTCTTGTCTCATAATAAAAGCGTGCTCAGCACCATGTGCATGTTAACACCAGGGACACCTGACCTTTTCTGGTGTCTGTTGAGTCACCCTCAAGCAAGCTTGTCCCAGCTGTCTGGCTTCTTCCCACACATTCCTGTTTAGACCAAAGAGGAGAGGACTGGCAAGTGGGGTAAGGGCACTGTTTCATTTCTGTCTAACTCATTCAAATAGATGAATGATTCACCAAGAAGCAATTCTGAACAACAACAACAACAACAACAACAAAAAAAAAAAAAAAAAAAAAAAAGGAAAAGAAAAATCCCCTCCATGATTTAAATCACAACTCCCCTGGAAACAACTGCATTTATCCCATCTGTCAACAGTTCTGTTCTGACAAGGGCTATCCCTGTACCCATGGCCACTGACAGCCACCTATGCTGGCACAGATGCCTCTTTCAGTTTGGGGCCTCAACAGTGAAACTTCATAGGACTCATAGGTACAGAGAGAAATGCCATAAATACTCAGTGGCAGATCATGTCTGACAAGCAAAGAAGAAAAAAAGGAATGAGTGAAAAGATGGACCTCAGCAGGGCATGTGGGTTTGAGGTTTCTGGGAGAGTCAAAGTAGAGGCCAAGCTAGGCAAGATGGCAACACAAAAGGTGGTAAATCCAGAATGACAAGCGAAAAGGCTTGAGATGGTCCTGAGGCTGGCTGCATGCAGGGTGGACACCAGGAGAAGTATAGTCATAGCCTTAAGGTAATCAGTGGTCAAGAGCAGCTGCTGTCCCTCCCACTGTTCCTCTCCTAACTACAGAAGGTCCTAGAACCCTTAGGTCATTCCCTATGGGGGAAGTGACCTGGGACCCTGCAGATAAAGTCACAGTATGACTATGTCTCCCACAGCACAACAATGGGTCACACTCTCTCCAGGGGCTGCTTCAAGTTTTTCTTAAAGAAGAGAGAATGGAAGAATTTCCAGAGCCCTAGGGGAACCTGTGGATCTCTACAAAGCACTGCTGGCAAGGTCAGGAGTCAGGTTACTTGAGAGCCTGTCAGACACCTCTCTGTTGGCTGGAAGAATAGAATTATCAAACAGTTTCATAGCAGGTCAATCTCCTAACTCATTAGAACTCCACAGATGGCTTTTGGGATATGAAACTGCCGGTCTGTAAGGACTGGGCTAAGCTCTAAGACTCCCCTCAAGCCTCAGCTCTCCAGCCTCCTCACCAATCAGCAGACTGTCCAGCAAGGCTCAAACACAGTGATGCAGAGGGCTGAACACGTGATCAACCTGTTCAGTTGGCCACTAGGGCAGAGCAGAAAAACTGCTCTCCTTGAACACAAGCTGCTCTGGTTAGCTGGAGCTGTTTCCGCAGACCATGGGTTGTAGTTCATAGGACCCACTTGTACTCTATCAGGCTTCTGTAGTCACAGCACTAAGTTAAAGGCCAGCAAGGGGGGGGGGGGGGCAAGATGATTCAACGGGTAAGGGCACCTGTCACCAAGCCTGATCTGAGTTTAATCCCCAGGACCCAAACAGTCAGGAAAAAAATGTTCTCACAAACTGTCCTCTCACCACCACACGCACGTGTGTTGCCTCTGACCCCACACAAAATAAATGGTTGATGTGATGGGGATCCCTGGAGAAAGCTGCAGTGAGGAATGGATACAATCAACATACATTGTATACACACGAAATTTTCCATTTTAGAATTGATTTTTTAAGTTTGTTTTGTTCTGTTTTATGAGTGTTTTGCTTGGATGTATATCTGTCTACCACATGTGTGCAGTACCTACAGAAGCCAAGAGGGTTGGATCCCTTGGGACTGGAGTTGTAGGCAGTTATGAGAGGCCATGCAGGTGTCAAGAATCGAACCTGGGCCCTCTAGAAGAGCAGCCAGTGCACATAGCTGCTAAGTCATCTCTCCAGCCCCCACAGGAAATGTTCAAAAAATTACAAAAAAAAAAAGTTTCAACCTTGTGGCCCCAGTGGCCCTGTGGGGTGGATGGCGGTGGAGCACTGCGCTGCCCCGACACAGGGGCAGGCAGTGGTGGTCCAGGCCTGGTATATACTTTCAGAACCTTTTCCTGCCACAGCAGGCCAGGGCCTGGGCAGCACACAAGGAAAGCTGCAGGGTGAGATGGCAAGGGAAGGTGACTACCAAGTAAGATGGCTACAGAAACAAGTGTTTGCAGGAGTTAAGTTTAGACAGCTCATGGGACTCCACAACTTCCAGAAGAGAAGATCCCAGGCTGGAGACTGATGTGGAGGAGTGACAGGCTCCCTGGATCACGGGGCCTTCATCTAGGCCCACTAGACAAGATCTGGGGCATGCAAAAGCTGACAGAGCACATCCAAGAAGTAAGGGTCCTGACCCAGGTGACCACTGGCTCCCCCAGGACAACTGCTGCCCCAGCAATATCATTGCAGGAATAACAGTGGGCACCCTGTGGCCAGACCTGGTTCCACAAGGAGGGCTTTCCATGTCCCTGAGCTAGCTAGCGGCTTCTTCCTTTGGCCCCTTAGTTTTCCTTTCAACCATTATCAGAGGGATAGGACATTTTGTTTTCACATTGACTCAGTGGCAAAAGTATACCCCTTCTCCCTCCTCCCTATCCCCCGGCTTATTCTTCCAGAAAGGGTCTCAGTATGCAGCCTATGGAGGCCTGGGAAATCACTCTGTGGGTCAGGCTAGTCATGAACTAGAGATCCACCTACCTCTGCTGCTAGGATTAAAGGTGTGTATGCCTGAATAAATCTGTGAAATGCCTTTGAAGAAGAAAAGCCCTTTTCAAGAGGTAATATTAAAATGGCACTCATGGTATACTGGCACCTGTCTTCAGACTCGACAGGAGACTGTTGACAGGAACTGTTTCTCCTGGGCAGCCGTCACTTTCTATTTTTGTTTTTTAAGATTTTTCATTTTATGTATGTATGTGTTTTGGTTGCTTGTATGTCTGTGCACCATGTGTGTACCTGGTACCCACACAAGTAGGAAGAGGGTATCAGATCTCCTGGAGTTACAGATGGCTGTGAGCTGTGGGTTGTGGACATGAATCTGGTCCTCTGGAAATTCAGTCTGTGCCATAACCACTGAGCCATCTCCCTAGCTCCAAGCCCCTTTTAAATTTCTTTGACTTTTTTTTGAGATTATAATATTACATCATTTCTTTTCCCTACAAATCCTCCCATGTATCCTTATTTGCTCTCTTTCAAATTAATGGCCTCTTTTTTGCATTGTTGCTACATAAAAAAAGTTACTACATACATATATGTAGACATATTTACATACATTCCTAAACATACCATACCATAGACAGACAGACAGACAGACACACACACACACAACCTGCCCAGTCTGTAGAATGCCTGTTTTTTGTTTTTTATTTTAAGTCCCTCTTTGAGTTGGGTGTGGTGGTAGAATACACCTTTTATCCCAGCACTCAGGAGGCAGAGGCAGATTTCTGTGAGTTCCAGGACAGCCATAGCTACATAGTAAGACCCTGTCTCAAAAACAAAACAAAACAAAACAACAGAAAAAAACCCAAACCAACCAACCAACCAAAATCCCTCTTTGCTTTGCTTCCAGGAAGCTTAGTGCTCAATAGACAGTCCTACCTAAAAAAAAAAACAAACAGAAGATAGAAACCTCCCCTTTTGTGTCTATCAACTTAACTACATGTTTCCTTTCAACCCTTTTGCCCCAGTTACTTTTATTAAAACTCCTGTCACTGGAGTGCTGAAGAGGTGGCTCAGTGGCCAAGAGCTGCCCTTGGTAGCAAGCTCCTGTCGATGCTGGGTACTAAATCTGGGTCCAGTGCCCTTAATCACTCAGTCATCTCTCTGGCCCCAAACCCCTTTAAATTTCTTTTGTTTGTTTGTTTGTTTGTTTTTTGAGATTATAGTATTATGTCATTTCAGCTGGGAGTGGTAGCACATGCCTGTGATCCCAGCAGAGGCAGAGGCAGGAGATCTCTGTGAGTTCAAGGTCAGCCTGGTCTACAAAGTTGAGTCTAGGACAGCCAAGCCTACACAGAGAAACCCTGTCTCAAAAAACCAAAACAAAGAAACAAATTATGTCATTTCTCCCTTTCTAAGAACTATCATCCTTTCTCAGCATCTCATGGTGGCTCACAACCATCCAGTTGTGATCTGAAACCCATTCCAGAAGATACAAGACCCTCTTCTAGCCTCCATGGGCACTACACACACATGGCAAACTTATATACATGCAGGCAAAACACTCATACACATAAAGGAAAATCTTCTAAATGAAATCTTGTTACAGGGACTGGAGAGATGGCTCAGCTCTTAAGAGAATCTGCTGCTCTTGCGATAACACCTGGGTTTGGTTTCCAGCACCACCTTGGGCATCTCACAGTGAGCTGTAAATTCTGCTGACCTCCTGTGTACTCCTGCATCCACGTGATAGTCATACAGACAAGTACATACACATAAAAACAAAAATTCTTGCCACAAAGGCCAGAGAAACAGCTGAACAAAAAGTAAAGGTACTTGCTGAACAAGCCTGATCACCAGACACTGGACCCTTGGAGCCCACGTAAAAGCAGGACATGATAGTGCATGTCTGTAATTCCAGCAGTTCTGTGATGAGAAAAACAGACAGGAGAATCTCCTCAGAGCTTATGGGCAAGTAAGTCTGCTGTATGAATGCATCAAACAAGAAACACTCCATCTTGAAAGCAAGGTAGAAGGCAAGAAGCAACATTCAAGGATGTCCTCTGATCTCCACATGAATACCATGGCGTGCGCGCGCGCGCACACACACACACACACACACACACACACACACACACACACGGACACACAGAGCATAAACACAAATGAATACATATTCAAGCTTTATTTTTTATTTATGTGTATGTGTACAAATGTGTGTGTGCCTGCAAAAGCTAGAGGAGCCCCTTGGGGCAAGATTCAAGAGGTTGTCCACTTGTTCACTTGACTTGGACACTGGGAACCAAACACCAGTTTTCTAAAAGCACTCTTAACTACCTAGTCATCTTTCCAGACATTATATGTTTTTAAGAAGTAAAACTTAAAGGGACTTTGGGTGGTAGTGCCTATAGTTATACCTATAATCCCGGCACTTAGAAGGCTGATACAGGAGGAGAGAGACTTGAAAGCCAGTGTGGTCAGTTTTGCCAGTACCTTAGATTTCTCAAATAGTTTTTAGGAATAAGACAAAGAACCTAGCTGAGCATGATGGCACAGCCTTTAATCCCAGAATTCTGGAGGAGAAAAGATCTCTGTGTGTTCGAGACCAGGCCAGGCTGGTATACAGATTGATTTCCAGGACAGCCAGGGCTACAAAAAAAACCTGTCTCAAAAATGAAAAATTAAAAACATAAGCCAGGTGTGGGACCACACCCCAGAATTAAGTAAACTAAGGGCAGAGAAATAGTTGAAACTCAAGTACAGGCCAGTCTGAGCTAAAAAATGGAACCTGTCTTACAAAAACAACACTGGAAAGATGGCTAGGTAGGTAATAGTGGTTGTCATGCAGGCCTGAATCCCAGGAACTCAAAGTGGAAGGAGAATGACTCTCAAAAGCTGCCCTCTACTTGCCACACATACACTGTGGTCCACATAATCAATCATACACAGACACAATAAAACAAACTTTTAGTATAGCTTAGTGGTAGAATACATGCTTAATACCCACAACAACAACAATAATTAATTATCCTGTTTACCAGGATAATTCTAAAAGCTAAACACAAAAGGAATATGGTTTATGGAATGAAGCATCTTTCAATACCAGAAAATAAAACTGAGCCACAACTTTAAATAAGGCAAATGCAGACCCTTAGGTAGGTATCTCCTGATCAAGTGTGAGCTACAGCCAGGCACGGTGGCTCATGTTTATTAATTCTGGCATCTCGAGGCTGAGGTAGGATTATTATGAGTTTGAAGCCAGACTCAGCTGTAAAGTGAAAAATTAAAACAAACAGTGTGATCTAGGACAAGGTATCCATATCACCTCAGAGCTTGTTGGGAACCTGTATTTTAGCAGGATCTTCAGAGGAGCTGCTAAGCAGAGTTCTGCTTCTGAAACACCAGGGTGGTAAGTAGGGCTGTTTCAGCCTCGTAGAAAGATCTACTTTAATGGCTTTATGACTATGGACTGTATGACTAGCACAGGACAGGACATAGAAGTATGTGCCCTTTGCAACGGACACCTGAAAATGCTCACACATTATGGCAGGTTTTTCATGGTTAACTACAGATTGTTAAAAGGGAATCCCAGAAACAGTAAGATTCCTTAGAAAGGAGTCAAGGTAAAATTTGGTGCAATAAAACCAGAATTGCATTCTGAGTGTACTACAGTGCAAGTGAAGAAGGCAGAGGACACCTCCTTCTATTATGAGTTTCTGGGATTCAGGCCTGCATGGCAAGTGCTATTTCCCACTGAGCCATCTTGCCAAGGAAGGACATGTCAAAGGGAATTACAGCTGGAAGGAAATACATGTTTCAGTCTGTTTCCTGTGACACAAGAGTACCAAAAGTAATCCCCAGAGATTACTGCCTAGCAAAGAGAAAGTTTTTTTCCCACTTTTCATGACGTCTGTGAGGAACTCTGAAGAGAAAGATAGTTTCTTCATATGAATATACTAATATAAGGCAGGAAACTACTCAGAGCTCAATTTCACATGTTGTTTCTCAATTTTTTGTGTGTTCTTATCCTCATGATGATTTTTTTAAGTCAAATTACATTCTTTATGCTCCTATACTCAATGTTAGGCAAAAGACAGACAAGTGATATATACCATCCCTCTGTTGTTACATGATGACCAAGTAAGAGACCAATTAAGAGGGAATCAAGCTGGGCATTAGGCCTATTATCCCAGGACTTTGGGAAGCTGAGGCAGGAGGATCCCCGAGTTCCAGACATGACTGGGCTACATCATGCACCAAACCAGGCATGATAATCTATGCTTACAACCCCTGCACTAGAGAGACTGAGGCAGGAAGAGGCCCAGACAGGACAGCTTGGGCTACCCTGGAAGACTCTGCCTCAGAATAAGACATTACTGTAAAACTTGAAATTATTTCAACTTAACTGATCTTGAATGGTTGGTAAGACTTTAGAAACATAACTCTATGAACACTTTGGCAGGTTGGAGCAGCAACGATAAAAGGCTTGAAGGATTGCCTCAGGTAAGGCAGAGACCATGAATAATCAAGATTTTTTTTTTTCCTCATCATTTTGGGGCCTGAATTCCACTTTATAAATGAGAAAACTAAGGTAAAGAGAAGTTAACTTATTCTGAATTAGGCGTATGGAAGGGATTGTAGGAGTATGGAAGGGATTGAAGTCTGGAGGGCCCAGCTGCTCCCCTAACCTATAAAAATAATACAATTTAAAGGCTTTTAGAAATTCCTGTTTTCCCAACTTTTGGCTTCACTTACTGTTCTTGTTTTCTTTTGGCTTCCTTCCCTTACGGACCTCTCATCCTTCTAGGGGTTGGGGAAATCCACAATCCAGTGCCTTGTGTCAAAACAGAGGCCCATAAAGGCTGCTCAGCGAAGGGTATGTTTTTCAGTTGTGGGGGTAGGGAAAAACTTTTTTTTAAAAGCTCTTCTGGTGATGTGAAGCCGAGGTCCATAACCCATTCCTAAGTGGTGCAGAATTTAACCCACCCCGCTAGAGAGAACAAGATGAGAAGTAGTGGCTTGGGTTTATTTTAACCAAGACCAAACCAGAAGGTGTCGCAAGCTGTCAGGAGGTAAGGGCCTCCTTCCGTGTTTTGGACCTCATCAATCCCCAGCGAAGTCTGCTCTGCTCTGGCCGTTCCCCGCTCGTTTTTATTAGGCACATCACGCTGAATTAAGCGTGGTCATTTCAAAGGGCTTCTACCAAGTTTGGGCCATGCGTCCCCGGGCGGCGGAGACTGGTTAACAGGTGACAGCTGACAAGGGTAAATCTTCAAGATGAAAAGCGAGGCGCTCTGCTTTCCCCCTCGGCGGCGTCCAGCGCGCCAGGGAAGCGGCGGCCGTGACCCGCCGACTCCCCACGACCAGGGTCGACGCGCGCACAGCCAGATGTGCGGCCCCGCGCGCCCTGCAGGCCGCGCCCGCCCTCCACGGCCTGGCCCGCCGCTCGCCTCCGCAAGATGGAGGCGAAGGCACGAGGCGCCCCCGCCGCGGCCAGCCTTTGTGCCCTCGGGGCCGCGGGCCTCCCACGGTGGGGGGCCTCGAGGTGCCCCAGGCACGCGCGGGCTGCCCGGCCGCCCCGGAGTCTCGGCGCCGCGCACTCGCTACGGTCTCGTTACCTCACTCTGAACCGTCGCACGTCCCGAGCTGCCGGGATAGCTGGGCCGAGGTTCCCAAGCGCCAACCGCCGGGCTCCTGCTGGCGCCCGCACTCCAGGGGAGGGAGGGCCGAGCGACCGCCACGCCCTCCGCGCGTGCCGCTCCTCCGCGGAGGACGCCCGACGAAGCCGCCAATCCGAGCCCTCGGCGAGGAGGATTCGCCAATCCTCAGCCCGCTTCTGCCACGAGAGCCCGCCTCCGGCGGCGTCCTGGCCTATGGGAAGCCGGATCTTCTTTCTCCACCGCCCCGAAGCTCGTGCCAGCTGGGTGGTTCGCGGCGCCGGCGCCCTCGCGGGTGGGCGCGCGAATTCTCCGTGGGTTGTCTGCCGGGGTCGCCGCGGGCTCGGTCTTACGTTCGGTCCGACGTGCGCGCGGAGGCAGGGAGGACGGTCCCAGGCTTTGTGTGCTCCCTTTTAGCTTCTGTGGAAACCCCGGAGGCGTGGCTGCCGCGCGAGCGGGAGGCGGAGAATCCGTGCGGCGCTTGGGAGCCCCGGGAGGACGAGGTGTGGGTCGTGCGTCTCGGTGCACGTTGCTACCGTACGGAGACCTTGAGGCGTAGGAGGCTCAGCTTGTCACACCAGTAGTCGGAGAAGCGACTTTCACAGTCGGTTCCCAGGACAGAACTGGGAGAGAAGGAGCTGGGCTGAGTCTTCCTCGACGGCTCAGACTGGTGGTTCTCCTGCCTCGGCCTTTCCTGGAGTCGTAGGAGTCGCAGGAGTCGCTTGCCATTCCCCATGGGCCTCCAAAAGGCTTACCTCGACGTTCCGGTGCTGGTGGGCTTGTGCTTCTGGAATAAACTCCTTGTGTGCACACCGCGATCCTAAATGGTACCAAGGATTTCTGTGTTCTAGTTCCCTAAAGTAACCTATTACCCTGACAATGAGGTCTGTTCTCATCTAGAGCCGGTCAGCAATAGGGTAAAAAAAAAAAAAAACCTATTACAGCTGTACTCTTATTGTCCCTTATAGGCGTTGGGATGGTAGGAGCCATAGGAACTGGGACGTTGGTGTTACAGGAAAAAAAAAAAGATAGAACGGGAACAATCCCAAAGCTGGTATGAATCAATGTTTTAAATTGGTCACCTTAGTTAACCGCTCTGGTCACAGCTCTTCCTGGACCTGTTATCCTATTGCTTCCTCTCACTTGTGGCCCATGTATTATCAATGCTTTAGTCAGTTAAGGAGCGTGTTTCTCCTGTGCAGCTAATAATTTTAAAGCAACTATACCAACCCAAAGTCACGTCTCAACGATCTGAGATGGACTACTTCTTAAGGAGGAAATGAGAGGTCTAATAACTCCAAAGCCCCTGAAAGACCCTCGAAGGCCCCAATCTGTTTGGCTAATCTGGCTAAAACCCACAGCTCTTGAAGCAGCCAATCAACTTAAAGGTTAGCATATGGGTTTGAGCCAAGATTTAGCAAACCTGATGAAAAGCCCTTAGCAACTCTGGAAAGTTCCACAATGTTTAGCCAATCCTAATCCCGGCCCCCCCTCCCTAGTCACTACTAACCAATCAAATGAAAGGTTACCTCACTCCTGGAAATCTCCCTAATTGCCTTTAAATTGAGCATGTGTGCTCACTTCTAGGCCTCATTCTAAGGAATGGTGGTCCCAGTATGCTGGTAAATTTCTGCAGAATAAACGCTCCTTGCTTTTGCATACTACTTGAGTCTAGGGTCCTTCTTCAGTGATTCTCAGACCCTAACAGCCCCATCACACCCAGCTTTTTATTTGACTTTGTTTTTTGTTGAGAGTAAATTTCATCGTAGCCCAGGCAGAATTTGAACTCTTGATCCTTTGTCTCTGTCTCCATAGTACTGGGCTACACTAAGTAAAAGTGTATGCAAGGCCCTGAGTTCACACCTCAGCCCAGAAGGAAAAAGTTAAAAGGAATTCAGAATGGAAACATGTAAAATGGGTAGTTAGCACTTACCAGCATGCATCCAGCTACTTGTTGAAAGGAAAAAATAAAGGACCGATGAACGGGGTTAGCAGTAAATACGATAAGTGCGATTGAGCGTCTGAATAGCCTCAACCAGATATGTTCTAGTCCCTTCTTGACCTTTGCTCATGGCCCTTCCCTCACCTTCTACTCAGTATGCTTTACTCAAAGTTGTTGTTGTTATTGGGACAAGGTCTCATATATCCTCGGCTAGTCTGAAATCACTTTGAACGTCCGAGGTCCTCCCGTCATTTCGCCCTCAGTGCAGAGGTTGGAGTTACATGCCACCACACTTGGTTGATGTGCTGGTGGACAGTGAACCCAGAGCCTCATGTATGCTCAGAAAGCACTCAGACACCTGAGCTACATCACCAGACCCTCTATTAAATCTTGGCATAAAAATAATCTATTAGTTTTTTTGGTTGTCTTAATAAGGTAAGTTGGCTTTCTGAGCCTTTCAGACATACTGCAGAGTATGTTAATGATTACCAGGATTTATACATGATCAAGGTCAAAACAGTCGAGTAAACCAATGAATGAAACTTGAACATTCTCCAAAACAGGAAGTTGCAATTTTTAGTGAAACATTTATTCCTATGCTATATTCATCTTGATCTCTTATTTGTTTTATTCATTGATAGTTGCTGAATATAGGTACAAGTAATATTTCACACTGTCTTCCAAGTCTTTTAAAGTTTTATTTTTGATGACACTTATTATCTGTGTGGGGCACACACACCACAATGTGGGTATAGATGGCAGAGGACTGCTTTCAGGAGTCCATTCTCTCCTTCATGGTGTGGGTCCCAGGCCATCGGGATTGGAACAGTGGTCTTTATTCTCTGAGCCATTTTGTTAGTCCTGTCTTCCAAATCTTGAAGATTTATTTATTATGTATACAATGTTCTGTCATCATGTACATCTGAATGCCACAAGAAGGCACCAGATCTCATAGATAGTTGAGCCATCATGTGGTTGCTGGGAATTGAACTCAGAACTTCTGGAAGAGCAGCCAGTGCTCTTAACCTCCTAGCCATCTCCCCAGTCCCTGCCTTCCAAGTCTTAATCCCACAGTCACTATTTTATATCAACTACATGTTTATTTATTTGTTGAAACAGGATCTCACTGTGGAGCCCTGACTGACCTGGAGCTCACTTTTTATTTTTAAAAATAATTCATTTATTTTTATTTTACACGCATTAATGTTTTGCCTGTTTGTGTGTTTACATGAGGCTGTCAGATCCCCTGGAACTGTAATTACAGACAGTTGTGAGCTGCCATATGGGTGCTGGGAATTGAACCGGGATCCTCTGGAAGAGCAGCCAGTGCTCTTAACCTCTGAGCCATCTCTCCAGCCCTGGAACTTGCTTTTTAGACCAACTGGGTCAATTGCTTTTTTTTTTTTTGGACAGGGTTTTTCTGTGTAGCTCTGGCTGTCCTAGAACTCACTCTGTAGACCAGGTTGGCCTTGAACTCAGAGATCCACCTGCTTCTTCCTTCCAAGATTAAAGGTGTGAGCACCACTGCCCTGCAGATCAATAACATTTTTATTATGCCACATATTCTAGCAACTTTGTGAATGAAATGTCAGAGAATTAAGAATTATTTATAATGGAAACATTATTTCATTGATCCTCATCTGATTTCAGAAGTCACTTATTTCCTTAAATCTGAACTCACCTTATATAAATTTGCAGTTTTTTTTACTGCTACAGGGACAACCTGGCCAGTGACAGCCATTGGCACCATGACTATTAGACACTAAGTGCTGCTGTTGCTGACATTTGATGCTGCCAGAGTAAATTCCATCCTTCTTGACTTTGAATCTCAGCTCAGTATGTGCTCAGGCTCTGGGGTGTGGAGAGAGACATAAAGTATCTGGTCCCCTAAGCTTCCACAGTAGGAATTCTGGCCCTGCAACGTGCCAGATTCGTGCAACGGGCATTCTGTAAACACCGGGAAAATCACCCAAATAATAGATGAAGTAAAGATGAAAAAAAGAAGAGAAGGAAAAGGAGAAACATCTGTATTCACCGTACTTTCTCCTCCACCTACATGGAAAGCCCTTTTGCCTTGTGAAGAGTAAGATCAAGAGTTCCTAGTGGAAGTTCAGCTGTTATCTGTCCTTCTGTTCCCAGCTCATGTCAACCTCCTTCTCTCCTTAAAGTCCCAAGGAAGATCTGAATGTTGGGCTGTTCCCCTTTGACTGGTAGTTTTCATTCTGAGCTACTTCAGGCTCAGGTTGGCTGACAACTTGGATCCCTTGGAATTAGTGCTCCCTCCAATAGAGTTGACTTCTGCAAAGTAGCCCTGTGTTGGGGACTTTAGCAGATATTCTGACACCTCTAAAAGTTGTGAGCACGGTGGAACAAACTTGGCATGAATTTCACTCTGCTGTCTCACTGGTAAGGTCGTGAATGGAGAAAGCTGAGGAAAGAAGGTGAGGGGTTAGGATACAAAGGGGCAGTGGGGTGCTCAGATGGCACTGTCTTGTTGTATCTGCACCACAGACACAAAGGTGAAGTTAGAAGTCATGACTGGGGGCTGGAGAGATGGCTCAGTGGTTAAGAGCACTATCTGCTCTTCTAAAGGTCATGAGTTCAATTCCCAGCAACCACATGGTGGTTCACAACCATCTATAGTGTGAACTGATTCCCTATTCTGGCAGGTGTAAATGCAGATAGAACACTCATATACATAAAATAAATAAATCTTTAAAAAAAAAAAAAGAATTCATGGCTGGAGAAATGAAGGTGAGCAATCTGTCATGTAGATACAACAGAACTGTAGTCAGGAAAGAGACCCCATAGGGATAAAGAAGAATGTAAAGTGGAAAAAGCCATGAGAGGTGCTGTAGTACAGTAAAAAAAAAAAAAGTATATATATATATATATATATATATATATATATATATATACACACACACACACACACACACACACATATGTGGTGTAGTCAAAACTTTTTTTCCTAAAACGTGTGTGTGTGTGCATGCATGCGTGCCATGACACACATGTGGAGACCAGAGTTGGGTCCTAGGGACTGAACTCCAGTCATCAGACTTGGCAGCAAACACCTTTACGTGCTGAGTTGTCCTTATTCAACCATTTTTATAATAACTTTAGAAATTTAAATCTGGAACAAATGGAATTGGTTTTGCTGAATGTATGGTATCAGACTGTCAGAATTCGTGTACAGCCCACAGATTGCATGTCTTAACATCCACGTTTCACAATATCATGTTATTAAGCTTCTTGAGGTTGAGCAATGTTTTGAGCTACAAATCTGGAATTCTCCCTTCCCCAAGTTCTCCCTTTCCCTAACTCCAGCAGGCTGCAGGTTTGCTTTACTTTCCTCAGGAGATCTTTATGGAAGGCTAAAAGCTGAAGGTCCCTGCAAAAGAACTTCCTGGCTGTGGCTGCTTTCTCTCTCTCTCTCTCTCTCTCTCTCTCTCTCTCTCTCTCTCTCTCAAAGAGAGGGTTTATTTTGGCTAATGCTTTTAGAAGTGTCAGTCCATCATGGCATGAAGGGCATGTCAGAGCCTTGGACATGGACAATTCACATCCTGGCAGCCAGGAAGGAGGAAAGGGTTGGTGATAACCGGCTGGGTTTCTTCTTTCCCCCCTATGTTCACTGTGAGCCCCCATTCAGGGCAGGTCTTCCCTTCAGTTAATCCTTTCTGGAACTGTCCTTATGGAGGCACCTAAAGGCATGTCTCGATATCTTGTAAGGGATTCTAAGTCCAGCCAGGTTGACAATGAAGACTGACCATTGTGGGCTCAGTGGGTAAAGTGCCTACTGTGAAAACATGAGGACCTGAGTACAATCCTCCAGAACCCGCACTCTAAAAAAGTTAAAAATAAAGCCAAATTTGGTGATACATGCTTGCAATCCCTGCACTGGAGAGACAGAGACAGTCCCTAGAGCTCACTGGCCAGCTAACCTAGCCTAATCAGTAAGCCCCATATCTGGAGTTTATGACCAGTCTGAACTACTTGTTACAATCCAGGCTCCGAAAGCTAAAACAATAAATATAAATAAAACTAGAATGTTCTCTTTTCGGGGATCATGTCATGCAGGGAGACTGGGAACCTGTCAAGAGCAATTTCATGTCTCATATGACTCTGGAGTGATCACACTTGCCTGTAATTTCAGCACTGGGAGGGAAAGGCAAGAGGATTAGGAAAGAGTTCAAGGACAGCCTCAGCTGAGTAGTGAGAGCAAGGTCAACCTGGGCTATATATGACTTTATTTCAAAAGTCTTCACACTCATGAGTGTGATAGCAAGATGGCTAAGTGGGTGGAGATGCTTCTTGCCAAGACAACCTGAGTTTGATCTCTGTCTTAGTTAGGGTTTTTATTGTGATAAAACACCATGGCCTAAAGCAACTGACTTGGGTAGGAAAGGCTTTTTTTCATCTTCCAGCTTGAAGTCCATTATCCAGAGAAGTCAGAGCAGGAACTCTGGCAGGAATCTGGAGGTGTGAATTGAAACAGAATTCATGGAACAGTGCTACTTGTGGCTGGCTTTAACTGGAGGGCCACAATGTTTTGGCTCCTGGAAGAGTGACAACTCAGAATCAGTATCCAATAAGCCCCCCCCCCCAATCCTTTTTCCCACTATACAGTTACTCTAGTAAAACACTATAGATCCTTCAGTGGCATGGAGAAAGGCCATTAGCAGGTCCTTCCTCTGGGGACTGCCCTTAAACTGGATCCAGTCTGGAAATTATTTGGCTGTGGTTTTTAGTTACTATGATCCAATGTAGCCTTTCATTTGTTCTGAGTTTTTCCACATGTATAGATCAAACAAAAAACAAGTACTCTTATCTATTTCATTCCAGAAAACCATGATTGATTAACCAGTCTCAAAGTTCCATATGAACCATGACATTATAAACATCTTTTTGCATGTACTGCCCATGATGATAACTGCTCACCTTACTTTTGGCAACTTGGTGTTGCCATTTGGCTCTGACTACTCTGGGGCACAATTCATCCAGTTGGGCATTAGCATCTCCCACCCTAAGGTCTGGCACAAGGAAAAAGGTGACAACAAAGCTCTTCAAATGTGCTGGCTCCTCTCTCATTATTTTTAATAAAAGGTTTGTCTTCTGGACCCTCCCATTGTTTTTCTAACTATTTTGTTAATTTTTATTTTACATACTTGGGGATTTTGCCTGCAGGCATGCCTGTGTGAGGATGTTGGACCCCTCAAACTGGAGTTATAGACAGTAATGAGCAGCCATGTGGGTACTGGGAATTGAACCCAGGTCCTCTAGGAAGAGCATTGAGTGCTATTAACCGCTGAGCCGTATCTCCAGCCCTGAGGATTAGGTTTTATGCAGAGAATCCACCCCAGCATTCTAATTTCTATAAGCCTTAAAAATCCCTCCATCAAGGCATAATAGCCATCTCTAGCTCATTTTCAGTAGGCCATCTTTTCACAAATACTTCAAACTCTTGGTACCTTTTTTTTTTTTAACTGTGCCAATTTCAAGATCAAACTTGTAATCTCTGCTCAATGGCCCTTGTTGATGATAAACTCAGCTGATCCAGATTTATGTTCTTTTCAACATTATCCCATGCCCTCAAAATCTATTGCCACTCATATTACCCAGACTCCTGCTTGGATGAATTAGCAAACGCATTAGGTTCTTTAGTGGTGTAGTGCAGCCTCAAGGGTCACATTTTGTATTCCACCCCTGGGCTTGCTTACCCCTGAGTCTAATTACAGGTCTAGAGGTGATGGCAGGTGATTCTGAGAGACATCGGCATTGTGTCTGACATCTTCAGGGAAGGCTGTTGTCTGCTCTACCTAGGGAATAGGATTAATTACCTCAGGCAAAGGCAGAGGGCCAGCACCACCTGGGCTTTGGTTGAGGACACAGATGCATCTCCTGGAGATGCATCTGTTGGAGAGACTGTTGGAGAGACTGTTTCCTCAGGCAGAGTGGAGTCCTCAGAATCTGTGGAGTCAGCACTTTCAGCCACGTTAGGGTGCTCCCACATGTCACTATCTGAAGGATCCCATTCTTAAAAAAAAAAAAAAAAAAAAAAAAAAGCAATGTCCTTCCTTTAACTGCTGATACTCAGCAAAGCTGGCAGTTAGATTTATGTTGTAACTCTGCTAATTGTATAATGAGGGTTTGGGTTTGGTTTTCTGAAACTTGAGCTCTGTGACTGCAGGAGAAAAGATTCTCTTCCAGGGCACACTTAGAAACCTTTAGACTATTTATGGGCATCTGGAGCCAGTCAGTTTCATTACTCACCTCATTGTCTTTTGTAGCTTTGTTCAAAGATGCTAAAAAAAGAGCCAATCAGCATTTTCCACAGACCTTCAAGTTCTTCACACCTCACAAGAGGCAGATTGGGATCAAGCACATCTATCTAGATAAGTTCGTGTACTTTTTTTTTGAGACAGGGTTTCTCTGTGTTACAGTCCTCACTGTTCTGGATTCGCTTTGTGGACCAGGCTAGCCTTGAATTCACAAGGATCTGCCTACCTCTACCCCCTGAGTGCTGGGATCAAAGGTACACCACCACGCCTGACTTAGATAGGTTCTTTAAATAGTGAACACTGTAGATTTTCAGTGCTCCAAACACTATTTATGGAGTCTTCTGTGATCATAGGTTTTATATATCCAGCTGAAGACCCAGTTCCAGGTACCACTAAGGCCACTGGAGAAACTCAGCCTTAAAATTCTGTTTCTCCAGAACCACTCTTGGTACCAATTTGTTTTAGCGTTTGGTGGAACAGAATCAAGGGGATGAATTTATATTCATGTATGTGTGTATGTATGTATGTGTATGTATGCATATATATGTGTGTAATGTAAATATAATTTTATTAAGTGCATTAAAATGGTAATGAATAACACCTGGGATGTTGAGAAACTGGTACTCAGTCCTTGAGTTTGGTGTCTCAACACTCATGACTAGTCCCAGAATAGCTAGCTGCCTGTCACGGGGGGAGGTGTGGTGGGAGGGCAAAAGGCCTCTGGAGTCCCAGCCCATAAAGTGCCTGTTACATGAGGAAAACTCAGAAATGCTGATTCTGCAATCAGCAAAGGAATCAGCAGGGCCATCAACAACAGGGTGAACTGACTCATCAGCAGGAGGAAAGACCTAAGCAGCAAAAGGTCAGAATAAACTTCTCTCTCTGAAATACCCCTCCCCCTTTTTTAAATCTAGGATGCTATCTGAAGATGCTGCCCACAGCATCAAGGCAGTCAGGACAATTTTTCAGATGAGGGACCCTAGTCAGATGATTCTAATTTGTGGTCAGTTGACCTTAAAACCAACCACAGCAATCTCCAGGATCCACATGGTTGAAGCAGAGAACTCATTTCCCTCAAGTTGTCCCCTGGTCTATACTCACATACACAACTGAATAAAATAAATGTAATTTCTAAGTTTAAAACTCCACACAGATCCCTTCTCTCCTTTTCAAGTGAGATAGACAGGGTCAAAGTGAGGTTATGGCTGTGGGGAAAGAGAGATCCCACTGTCCTCCAGGAGGTGATATCATGAAGCCATTTCTGCAGATGAATGAAACAGGCAACAATCAAAACCTCATTTTGTAATATCCTGCATGTAAATCAGAGCAGAGGAAAAGCCCACTAATTAAAAGGCACTGCGGTTTGGTAGAGCCTATTTTATGGCTCTGGTTGATACCTCTTGGGCTTGTGAGATGGCTCAGCAGGGAAAGGCACTTGGTGTCACACCTGCTGACCTGAGTTCTGTTGCAGGGGCTTACATGGTGGAAGGAGAGAACAGGCCCCTGAACAGCATCCTTGACTACCGTGTGGGTGCCATGGCACGTGCACAGCCCCAGCCCACACATAAATGCATGTGAATTTAAAATGCCTTACTCAAATAGCAACCTCCCCACTAACTGGACATGTGGTCGTGGCTCCGCTGCTGAAACTCAGAGTCTGTGAGCCTAAATAAGGATAGGAACATTATCTCCAGGTTGCAGATAGGATTATGTTGAAAACTGTTTAAGAAACTGGCTGTGCTGCTAAGGTTTTGTTCACTTGACACAAACTGGAGTCACTTGGGAAGAAAGAACTTCAATTGATGACTTGCCCCCATCAGATTGGGTTGTGGGGCATGTCTGTGAGGCAGTTTTTCCTTTAGTAATTAATGTAGGAGGGTCCAGCCCATTGTGGGCAGGGCATCTCCTGGTAAGTGGTCCTCGGTTGGATATTAAAGCTCTCTAAGCTAGCCAGTAAGGAGCACTCTTTCATGATCCCTTCTTCAGTTCCGGTCTCCAGGTTTCTAGCTCTGGCTTTCCTCAGAGATGGACTGTAACCTGTAAGCCAAACAAGCCCTTTCCTCTGTAGATTGCTTTTTGGTCATGGTGTTTGTCACAGCAATGTGGCAGCAGTTCATGGGGTGTTGAAGAAGTTAACGAACGTGTAGTATTATTAGAAGATGTATAGAACTTAGAGTTGGGTGGATGCCTATAATTCCAACACCAAGGAGGCTGAGGCAAAAAGATTGCCGAGAATTTGTGGCTAGCCTGGGATATCTATCTATCTATCTATCTATCTATCTATCTATCTATCTATCTATCTATCTATCTATGTGTGTACACATTTGGTTCTGAGTCAGTTCTGTTTAAGGTGCATGAAATTCTGTGAAATAGGCTTTTTCTTTTTTTCTTTCCTTTATTTTTTTAAAGAGACTTGAAGGTATGAGGGATGCAGGACTAGCATATAGGACAGCTAGAACCTGCTGTTCTTTGGGATATAAGACCATGGTGCAGTCCTACAATATGACCACAAGATGGAGTCCATTGTATCCTAAAGAGAGCAGATGCTGAGACTCAAGACCAAACTTTGGGCAGAGCGCAGGGAATCTTAGGAAGAAAGGGGTGGGGATAGAGGGACATGGAGAGGATAGGAGCCCCACAAGGAGGCCAACAAAGTGAAAGAATATGAGCCCGGGGGTCCTGCAGAGACTGATGCACCAATGGAGGACCATGCATGGAGAAGACCTAGATCCCCTGCTCAGATGTGGCTGATTGGCAGCTCAGTCTCCATGTGGATCTCCGAGTAAGGGGAGCAGGGGCTGCCTCTATCATGAACTTGGTTAACTGCTCTTTGATCACTCACCCCTAGTGATGCAGCCTTGCTGGGCCATGGAGGAAGAGGAACCAAGCAGTCCTAATGAGACTTCACAAGCTATGGGCAAATGGCAGAGGAGGAGAACTCCCCCTTTCAGTGGACTAGAGGAAGGGGATGGGGGGAGAGGAAGGGAGGGTGGCAGTAGGGAGAGTTGAGGGCCGAGGCTTCAATCGAGATATATAATGAATAAATTGTGAAAAAAAATTAGAATTAATAAAAAAAGAGTTTACATTGGCAACCAATTTCAGTACACGAGTGCAAAACACCTGGACCTGGAAGATTACCTGTATTACACTCAGCCTTCCAGGG
>NW_026596109.1:24280592-24372111 GCF_907164565.1 Psammomys obesus | reverse complement strand
CAGGGTGTTGTGGGCTATTCTCCAGAGAAGACTACACCTGGACCTGGGAGATTACCTGTATTACACTCAGCCTTCCAGGATGTTGTGGGCTATTCTCCAGAGAAGACTACTCAGACCCATGGGTTTAAGCCAATATACAATCTCTATTAGCCAGCCAGCAACTACACTGGGTGTTTGGGACACCACTGTAGGCCCAGCCTTTCTCAGAGTGAGCTTTTAAGCACAAATACTATGATCTGAATTGACATACTTCAGTTAACAAGAATAGTTAGCCAGAGGCAGAACTACAGATGCCAAAAAGCAAGGTCAGTCCATTTTGAGACGGAGACTTTCTCAGAACTATGGACTTTGGCAGATTAGGTCTTTGTTTTCATATTTGGCAGGGGGTGCTGCATATGTGATGAGTTTTATAGCCTGAATGGCACCTCCATCACTGGATAAGTTTTGCTAAGGTCTGGGTCCCTGTTACATTCCCAATTGGCTTTAGTAAATGAGTCAAATCATGGACTTATACTGTTTTAGTTTAAGATGCAAGGCTCTACTGTTAATCTAATCAGGATGAGAATTAAAGCTCAGCCAGTGCTTGATATCAGAATCATTAGCAGGGAGGCTGAGAAAACAGAGATTGGCACCAATTATTTCCCCAACCATGGCAAGATTTTTAAAATTACGCTTAATCATTTAGTAAAGAAGCAACAGATTTTTCCCAAAGCCAGACATAGGTGTTTTGTTGTTGTTGTTTCTCATCTAAGCCCCTCCAATTTTGTAGGGTCATTTCTGTAAGGGAATCGATGACTGTCGTTTTAATATCTCTAGGTCCTGATCAACCTGTCTGCTTAGTTTGGAAAGCCTCAGAAAAGTCGTATTTAGTCAAACCATTCGTTCATGCCCACCAAGCAATCTCAGGTACTTGGTTATATTGCTGTTGCCCAGAAAACTGACCCATAAGGTAGAAGAGCAGGCGTCAAAATTAGGGGAAGTGCCTGGGCTTAAAGTGTTGGATCATAAACAAGTTTTAGCCCCTTACAAGTCCTCTGAGGTTAATTTGGGCTGCCCCTAGTCACAGTGAGTTTTGTCAGTCAGTGGGCTAGCAGTCTGGTTAGTTCCTATTCCTGTGTGGTACGGTGTATAAGCACAACCAACAGACCTGGCTGATTTTTAGCTTGGAATGATTAACTCTATCCCCAGGGTCCCTTCCTGTGTTATACAGTCCGATTCCCCCAGTTTTTTCCTGTTCCCAAATACCAGACTCTTAACAGAAATGTTCGGGAAGTCTCAGTTTTACAACCCCAGATTTTGCATTGGAAACTCCCTTGTTCCTGGTAACTAGGGGTCTCAGCAGCAAGGAATGCACAGAATTGTAAAGTCTGTATTCTTATTTCAAAAGAAAAATTTCCATATCTTTTTTTTTTTTCATATAACCGGACACTGAGTGGGCATCAGTAGGTATAGGTCAAGAGGGGTTGCTGGTCTGTAGTCATGGTAGCTAATACTTTCCCTCTATCTGTCTTCCTTAGTCCAGGCCTGAGGGCAGTGTGGGTTGGACCATGACCTTGTATTCACACCCATGGTGCAAAACACAAGACTCAGTAGGAGGTAGAGGGACAAAGGAGTGGAAGGAGCTCAATGAAACTTTAATTTTAATGCGTCCGTAGTTCAGGAGACAGTCCATTTGGCAGCAGTGTCTGTGACTTCTACTTTCTTGACCTGCAGGTGGTAGATTCATGGTGTAATGTCAGCTACTTTCACAGCCACAGGAGTGAACAGAATCACCATGTAGGTCTTTTTCAAGATGGTTATAGTACTCCTTTGACTACCTGTTTGAACCAGACAGTGTCACCAGACTGGAACAAGCTGAAACCAGTGGTAGAGTTGGAGGTCGGCTGGCTCTCTCTGATAGTCCAGTGAATAGCCTATATAGAGGACTGGAGGGCCTGAAGTGACTTGAGAAAGAAACAGTTCTGCCAACTGCTGGTCTCTGAGCCTGGGCTGCAGTTGGGGAAGTCTTCCACACATAATCTCATAGTGGGGAAAGCCCTCCCTATATGGTGCAGCAAGCTGAAGCAAAGCAACGGAAGGAGCTCTAGCCACCCTTTGCTGGACTTGAATGAGAGTTTTATTTGAGTTTTTTTTTTTTTTTCCCAGTGTTTTGTTTATTTTTTTCACCTGGCCAGAACTTTGAGGTCTATATGTTTAATGTTTTCAGTCTATGTCTAAAACTTTAGCTATTAATTGAGAGATTTGGGCTATTCATTGTCGGACCCTATTGTTAGGGGAGGCCAAATCAGGAGACCAGTTCCTGGATGAGCATTTTAGCTACTATTTAAGCAGTTTCAGTCTGGATGGAGAACACTTCTATCTACCTGGAAAAGATATCTATAGAAACTAGCAAGTACTTTTATCCTCCCCCGACAGGCCAATTTTGTCATGTTGTGATGTCAGTTTTCCCTGAGTTTGCCGGAGTGTTGCTTTCTTACTTGGACCCCTTCCTAGGTAAGGGCTGTTTTAGATCTACTTGAGCACAAACCTGGCATCTAGCTGAGACATCCATGCTAGGCTGTTTAGTCTAGGTATAACATTACCTTGTCTGAGCAACTCAGAAAGTTTTGTGGACCCCAGATGTCACAAGCAGGAGGGTAGATACCTGTAGTTAGTATAACAAAAGTTATGTTTTATTATGCGGAGGGTCATCACACAGGGTTCACACTCTAAATTCCCAACTATGGTCCTAAGTCTGTCTCCCCAGGCTGCTCACCTGTTCACCATGTCTTAGCTGAATTTTGGGCCCCCAGTCTCTAACAGAAATCTCTAATTTGAGGGTCAGGATCCTAGGGGAGACTCTCTAGGCACCAGGCAGATCAAGGAGGCATGTCTTCAGATGTGCAGAGCAGAGCATTGCTCGTGGTTTCTGCTTATATACTGTGCAATGGGAGTCAGGGGGTTCTAGGATTGTGGTTATCTTGAGTGAGTGATGTCACTGTGTTCTGGCTATCACTGCAGCCTTTGGTATAGTGGGGATCCTGACTAAGCTCTTTTAACATGTTTTAAATCTTTTTTTTTTTTTTAAACTATGCTCATTACAAATAGCCTGGCATAGGTTAGTTACCAGCAGTTCTGCCAGTTGTTTCTGGGAGAATGATATTTTCCTTTGCTGTCTTCCATCAGCCTGTGGGTTTGAGATGTCTATTTCTTATTTATCCTGGAGTCTCAGGCAGCACCCAGTGATGGTATATCATCAGGATATCTATAGGCCCCACTGGTCTTTGGGCTGTTTGTCAGGCAGAGAGGTCAGAAGCCCTGCATTAGAGGACAGCAATTTGTAGGAGAAGCTAAATAACCTCTAGGACAGCCAAGATTTTTCAATGTCCTTTTTTTCCCAACAGTGGTAAGCCCTCTTTTCCTGTAGACCATATCATGGACATGCCTGCTAGTAAAAGCATACTGACTGGTGGTCTGTGTATATGTTAGCGGACTTCCCATCTGAGAGCCTGGGTGAGATCAGTCAGTTCTGCTCTCTGGCTGAGATACCTGGCTTCGGCCCAAACTGTTTCTGTTAAAGTAACAACTGCAGCTCCCACATACCTGGTTTCATCTTTCATCTCCTTACAGTCATTTGGATGAGCACCTGTGTCATCAGGCAAGAGGGTAGCCAAATTGATGGCGGTAGGTTTCTCAAATGGGACTCAAGTGTTGGGGGCCAAGAGTAAGGCCTGGTACTGGGTCACACAGTCATTAGACAGCCAGCATTCTAATGTTCCTCTGAGGAGGGCCTTGACCATATCATGGGGTGCTGTGAGTTTAAGATCTTGACCCAGAGTTAACTTGTTTGCATTTTTCCTCCCCATTGAACTAGCAGTAGCTACCACAGTTCTTAGACAGGTGAGCCATCTTGGGGCTACAGGGTCCAATCATTTGGACAGGTATGTCATGGGCATTTCCATGATCCCAATGTAATGTTGTTTGTTTCATCTCAGTGCAGATTAGGGGCTCGGTGCACCCCTTTGTGCTGGTGTATAGAGGCTCTTGCTATTTCCATAAACTCTGGTATCCAGAGGCGGTACTATTCAGCTGCACCTAGGAACCTATCTCTTACTCTTGGGATCTGAAGGATGGCAGCAGTCCTACTCTGAGACAGGCCCCTTTTACTTCCTGTGTGCCAAGATAGGTGGCCTTCTATAAAACTGGGCTTTCTTATCGGGCATTCTGTAGCCCAAGGTCTGTAGCTCTTACAGCAGTCCCTCAGTGACCTTGTTATAATCTGTTTTCTCAGGAAATCTCTGATGGAAGGGCAGGAGTCAGCATTTAGTGTTTTTAAATCCTGGGGCAACCTAGTGGTCCAGGTATTGTTTACTTGCTATAACCTCCCATTGGGTGTGTCCTTTTAAATGTAAAGATGGGTTGACTCACCTCTGCTAATGAGAGGCTGAAGAATAGATATTTTGGGTCCAAGACAGTGTACATCTGCCTCTTTGGAAGAATCAGACTCATGAGAATCAGAGGTCTTAGGTTTCTTCACAGGCAGGAGAGGCATCTTCCAGGGTGACGGGCAGGACACCAGGATGCTGTCTCTTCAAGCCAGGCAATACAGACTGCACTTTTCCCTTTTGTTGTTGTTGTTCCTCCTTTTGCTTAGTCTTCAAGGAGGTAGCTGAACTGGTTAGTTGAGCAACTATAGGAGTGTGGTATTGGGCCAGTCCTGGGAGGGGGTTTCCACCTGTACCCCAGGAATCTTTGCTGTCCATCCAAGACATATAGTCCAACTATATCTTTTGATTGGAGACAGAACCTTCAGCTAGGAGATAGTCTTATGACAGAGGGCAAGACACCAAAACTTTGCTGTGTCTCATCATCAGAGAAGGTGACAGAGACTTCACTGTATGTAACAGGTCTTGTCCTGACCAGTTATCTGTTGTTAAACACCTTTGAGCTACCTCCAACAAATGGGATCTACTTATATCTTTAAATTTTAAAATTTTTATAACTCTTTTCTAATATCTGGGGCCAATGGGGTGACAAAAAAGGGAATCTTTTTAGCAGCTGTCTTTAATCCTCTAAATAAGACCTAGCAAAAGTTGTTTAAAGTCTCCTTGGTCAGTGCTGGAGAGAAGGGAACATCTGTTCTGTCCAGGCTGTGTTGTCTGGCAGCAAGGCTCCTCCCAGCCCAGGTATGGCTTTTTTGTTTGGTTGTTTTTTTGTTTTTTTCGAGACAGGGTTTTTCTGTGTGGCCTTGGCTGTCCTGGACTTGCTTTGTAGACGAGGTTGGCCTCGAACTAGCAGAAAACAATCTGCCCCTGCCTCCCAATTGCTGGGATCACAAGCATGCAGCACTGTGCCTGGCCAGGGGTGGTTTTTTTGTTGGTTGGTTGTTTTTTGTTTGTTGGTTTTTTGTTTTTTTCCTACCTTTTTTTCAGAGAATGGCGGGTTTTACAGACTACTGGCTGGAAAAGACATCAATCATGCAAGAGAGTGGAGTGTAATGTTCTCTTTTCCTTCAAGCTCAGCCCAGGGGAACTTTTCCCCTTCCCTGAGCTGCTTAGAGCAGGCACAGGGCAGAAGGAATGCTCACCTGGGGGAACTATTTTCCACTCCCTGTATGCATTCCACTTAGGTGTCAGGGGCCCTGGATGAGAGGCCTGGCCTCTCCCCACCTCCACACAGGGACCAACCCTGGCCATGAGCAGGAGTCAAGCAACAGAACAAGCAAAGACATCTGGCTCCTGGAGTAGGACAGGTGGAAGTTTTTGGTTTTTGTTTTGTTTTTCCTCTGGGTGACCTGGCAGAGCCAAAAGGTTTCTGGTCCCCAGAAGAATGGGGCACAGTCTTAAGATGGGTCAGGCGAGGGTCAGTACAGGGAGAAAGCCACTGGTCAATACAGGGAAACAAAACTGACAGAAACATAAAAAGGTACACAGACACACCCATGCACAGAAGACAGAGTAGAGACAACCAGGTGGCCACCATACAGTCACACACCTGAACAGACAGAGGAATCCACTGACATCTCACAAGGATCCCCAACACAGGAGCAGCAGCTATGTCTGACCCATGTACCCAAACAGAAGGCGCCTTCACCAGGTTTAGCTCTGGAAGCAACAGACCAAGGGACTTCCTACTTTGTTTCCTTTCCGGGTGGAGGTATCAGACCCCTGGAAGCATTCCTGGGGACCTGGAACACCTCAGGTTGCTCACCCACAAGGGTTCCCCTGACCACCACACTCTCTCTGGCTTCAACGGGGCTTTGAGAACCCCGGTGTCTCAAGGTCTGATCTCCGAAATCTCAGTGGAACCTTCAAAAAATGTGGTGGTTGTATTTGCCAGAGAAAGCTGCTCGGACATGGGTTTTAGCCAGTAGTTAGTCTTTATTAGCCAGCTAGGGACTGTACTGGGTGTAGCACTGAGTCTTTCTCAGGGTGAGCTTTTAAGCATAAAAACCATGTTCTGGGTTGTCATAATTCAGTTAACAAGAACAGTTAGCTAGAATTGGAACTGCAGAAGCTAAAAAGCAAGGTTTCCCAGATCTGTATGAACTTTGACAGATTAGGTCTTTGTTTTCATTTTTGGCAGGTGTTGCTGTCCATGTGCTGAGTTTTACGGCCTGAATGGTACTTCATAATGGAGTCAGTTGTGCTATGGTTTGGGGCCATGTTACATAGAGGTTCCCTGACTTGCCTGAGACTGCATCTCGGTTGGATTTAGGGATTTTTTTTCTTTTATTTTTGTTTGTTACTTTGTTGGTTGGTTGGTTCGTTGGGATGGCATCTCACATAACTAAATGTTGGGATGATGGGAGTGCATCACTGCACCCAACTTGAAGTAGGCATTTTCCCCTTCAGCTGAGGTGGGGAGAAAGATGATTTATTTTTACACAAGTCACATGTGGCCACAAGTGAGAACAGAGCTAGTCCAGAAAGCCACAGGTCCAGGGCAGAGGGCCAGTGGGACTGTTTCGCTTGTATAGTTTCTCAGGTGGTCTCGGTGAAACGATGTTTCATGTCAACTGAGACTTATTTCTGACAACAACACACAGCCCAACACACTGTATCAGCATCTCATTCTTCAGCATCCCTTATTCCTGCTCCTGCAGACCTTTTGCATGCACAAGCTAACTTATCCTGCCTCTTTTTTCTTCTCTTGTGCTTCGGCCTGTGCGTGTGCTTTTTCTGCCACTTCCTCTCATGGTGCAGCAGTTTCAAGAAAGCTGGTGCTAAGGCTAAGAGAGCAAAGCAGACAGTTTTAAACTTTTCTGTTTGTTATCCTTTTATACTCTTAAGCCCAGCAGACGGAGTAAAAGGCCACCAACCCAAATGGCCAAATTGAAGCTTGTATTTCCACTACTGTGGAGGCTGAGGCAGGATTTCAAGGACAGCCTTAGCTATGTTGTGAGTTCCAGGCCAGCCAGGGTTACATGAAACTTTTTTTATTTTTAACATTTTATTTTTAACATTAAGGAAATGTTTTCATCATTTGCTCTTTTAGCCTAATTCCTGACCAGAAAATTTTCCTTCTAGAATAGTGCATGTACAAGTAAGTACATGAAGAATAAGCACACATGTTATTTGTTAGGAAGGCAAACCAATGAAGTTGCAAGGGAAAAAATACTTAGATCTTGTGGCCTTTCTTGAGGTGACCATGTTTAGCTGGGGTTAGAAAGAGGAAAAGGGACCCACAAGTGAAGAGGGAGGGCAGGAATTCTAGGCAACCTGCTACACAGACCTTCAAGAATGGGCCCAACTCAAGGCAGTAGTGGCTGGACTGAGGTGGGCAAAGGGAAGAGCCACTTTAATGAGGCAGGAGGGGAAGGCAAGGGCTTCCAGAATGAGGATTTGGATTCCCTTCCAGTGCAGAGAAAAATCTGAAGATCGGAAGCAGAAGTGAGATAATCTGGTTTATGTCATGCTGGAGGGGTGGCTCAGTGGTTAAGGTCCCAAGTTCAGTTCCCAGCATCCATGTGGTGTGGCCCAGAACTGCCTGTAACCCCAGCTCCAGGGGAGTCTCTGCTTTCTGGTTTCAAGTCACCTGTACTTACAGGCAGCCCCCCACCCTGCCCACATACACACACAAACACACGTATGCATAATTTTTAAATTAAGAAGAACATACTAAAATCACTCTGTTTGTACGGGCTCTCAGGAGGAAGACACTGTGCTGTCTAGGTAACAGGTGGGGCAGGAACCCAGACAGGGCTGCATCTGTGGACATGGAGGAGCCCTAACAATCTTAACACTTTGAGGCAGAGGTGGATGAAGTGGTGGTACGTGGAGGGCAGAGGTGAAAGCACAGAGATGGGCTCCTCAGTCGCTGGCTTGCATGCCTGCATGCTAAGTTATGGGGAAAGGCAGAGGGTTACTGGCCAGAAAGATCACTTCTGGGTCCTAACAGCACATTCTAGGAGTCTGAAAGGCTCCTCCAAGTTGGTTGGTAGCCACCTATCCATGACCTGGCTGAGGTGGTAGGAGCTAGGTAGTTAGCAAAAGGTGAAGCTTGGAAGTCTGGCCTACATGCCATTTCTTCTCTCAAGAAGTGGTTCCACCCACCCAGGGGCAGGGGCAGCTGCAGGAAGTGGTGGAGTTCTGGTGACCGAAACAAAACAGGGCATAAGAGGCAGGACACCTGGCTCAGCACCCCTGAAGCTGACCACCCCAAAGTGGCTGCACCTGCTGTGCTCTCAACTCACGTCATCTCGCCACCTGTATGGCATAAACAGCTTTTCATCTCACTAGAACAGCTCTTTAAACTACCTCCCAGATTATCTTACCTGTCTATTTAAGCTTTCTGCCTGCTGGGTGTACCACCTGCGCCCATGGAAACTTCGTCATGAATCCCTGAGAATTCTGAGTATTCTGTAACACTGATGTCCCAGAATAATTTACCAATTTCCTAGTGTCTCTGTATGCCTGACTAGAGGTAAAGTAGCACATTGATGAACATGGACAATTATGAAGCCACCAACAGCTCATTTGTAAAAGGGTAACTATGAGAGTGGCTGCCTCATTTAGCTGTTCTGAGGAGTAGATGGGGTCATCAGCATAAGCCACTCACTGCCATGGCTGGTACCAGGCAAACACTTGGTCACAGTTGGCAGCTAGCTAAGTAACAATGTATGAAAAACGTCTATAAATGCTACCAGGGGCAATTTCTAAAGTTTATTATGAGGTTAAAAAAATAATATAGAAAAGGGTATGTAGAACATTTTTTTAGAAAAGATCATTTGAAGAAACAATCATAATTTTGCTAGCAAAATTGCCATTTCGTGTTTGTTAGCTATCTGTTATGGTATGATAAAGCAATGTGACAAGTAATCTGATAATTCTGCCATTCTTAACACAATGAAAACTAGAACTCTAGGGATGAAGAGATAGAGGTTTCAGTTGGTGTTGTGCTTCTCTAGCACATGGAGGTGTATGGTTCAATCCCAGAACCACGTAAAAATTAGGCACGGTAGCAAACATCTGTAATCCTAGCACTCAGTAGGTGGAGGAAGGAGGATCCGGAGTTCAGGGTCCAGCATGGGCTACATGACATCCTGTCTCCATGAAAGAAAGGAAATAGAAAGAGAAAGAAAGAAAAAAGAAAGGAAGAAAAGAAAGAAAGAAAGATCAAGCCTAAAGCAATAACCTAGCCTCCGCATCATGGCCTGAAATGACTATTTCTCACCAAAAGGAAGCAAGAATCTTTGGAGACATCACTGCATCTAGATCTTGGGAAGGAAGTATACGAGATGATTCTGGAGGAATTTTTGTTAGGCCTGAGTGTGAAAGCTTGCCAAGATGATGGGGCTATCCATCCAAAAAGGATTTGGGAGCCAACATGAAAAACTTCACTGTGCTGAAGAGATAGCTCAATAAAGAGTCTGCCATCCAAATACGAGAACTCAAATTGGGATCCCAAAACCCAGATTAAAAAAAAAAAAAAAGCAGGGTGTGGTGATGCATGCCTGTAATCCCCATATTAGGGAAAGCAGAGACAGCAGATCCTCAGAATTCCTTGGCCAGCCAGGTGAGTCAACAGATGATGAGCTCCAGGTTCAGAGAGAGACCTTGTCTCAAAAAAGTGGCAGCCGGGCTGTGGTGGCACACTGCTTTAATCCCAGCACTCAGGAGGCAGAGGCAGGAGGATCTGTGAGTTTGAGGCCAGCATGGTCTACAGAGCAAGTTCCAGGATAGCCAGGGCTACACAGAGAAGCCCTGTCTCAAAAAACAAAAACAAACAAACAAAACAACAACAACAAAAAATGCCGTACAGGCTGGTCTGCCCAATCTTAGAAAGGTATTTTTTTCAGTTGAGGATCCCTTTTTTCTGATGACTCTAGCACGTGTCAAGTTGACATAAAACTAGCCAGGACAACATTTATTTTTAGGAATAGTATTAATTTGAAGCTTTAAATATACTTGGTGACTTAATTGATTGCACTTTTTGCCCTTATTGATTTTAAAATCATCCCATTTTTGGACAATGGATGCTCTCTCTGTATACATGTTTGTACGTGGTGTACACGTGTGTAGGTACATACTCATGTGTGTGTGCATGTGTACACATAGAGGCCATAGTTGACATGGATGTCTGCTTCTGTTGCTCTCCACTTTTTGTTTGTTTTTGTTTTTCAAGACGGGGTTTTCTCTGTGTAGCCTTGGAACTTGCTTTGTGGACCATGCTGGCCTCAAACTCAGAGATCATTTGCCTCTGCCTCCCAAGTGCTGGAATTAAAGGCATGTGCCACCACTGCCCAGAGTAATTTTCTTAATTAGTGATTAATTGAGGAGGGCCCAGCCCATTGTGGGTGGAGCCACTCTTGGCCTTAGGTGCTATAAAAGAAGAGGCTGAGCAAGTCATGTGAAGCAAGTCAGTAAGCAGCACTCCTCAATGGCCTCTGCATCAGCTTCTGCCTCCAAGTTTCTGCCCTGTTTGAATTTCTGTTCTGACTTCCTTCAGTGATGGACTTCAGATATGGAAGCCTAAATCAAATAAACCTTTTCCTCCCTGGGTTGTTTTAGTCATGGTGTTTCATGACAACAATAGCAATCCTAACTAGAACAGATGTATTGTTCTCTCCTAGAGTATGCTGAGAAACCAACTCGTTATTTAGAAAACTGATAGATGAAAATTTAAGCATTTATCCTGGCTATTGTGTTTTCTTCTCTTCTCTTCTCTTCTCTTCTCTTCTCTTCTCTTCTCTTCTCTTCTCTTCTCTTCTCTTCTCTTCTCTCTCTTTCTCTCAGACAGGTTCACACTATGTTAGCCTAGGCTGGCTTGTAACTTTGAAGCCTCTTTCTTCCACCTTTGAAGTGCTGGGATTGCACGTGATTGTCCCTGCCTGTTTTTCTCTGTGGAGTGTACCACTGGGTATAAATAGTTCATGGTGCTTTCTACTTAATGATGTGTAAGAGATGATGTTAAACTGTCATCATTTCATGGGCCATCATGTATTCCAGGATGTTTGTTTTGTCATAGTAAGAAGCAAGGAACACTGCCAGGCTTGCGGATCCTCTGACAGAACACATCACACTCATGAAGTACTTTTGCAGAGATACCAGGCCCACATCTAAGTGAGCCTCTAGTTTCCACCAGTGGTTTATAGAGATTGAAGGCAAGGAGAGGGGAATCCCCAGTGATGTCACTAAGGAGCTGTAACATACAAAATGCAGTTGCAGGATGCGCTCTAGCCAAGTGGAAACACTATACTGGAAGACACAACAGTCAGTTGCCGATCTCAATTTTTACTTTTGAGACAAGTTTTTACTATGAGCCCAGGTGGCCTTAAACTTGTGATCTTCCTGCCTCAGCATCTTGGGGGCTGGGATTACAGGTGTGTTCCAGCACACTGGACTATCAGTTGTTATTGTTGTTGAGTCAGGGTCTCACTCTATAGCTCAGGCTAGCCTTGAACTCATAGCAAGTTGTTACTTTTTTTTTTTGAGAACTCCAGTTGCTGGCATTATAGGTGTGAGCTGCCACACTGAGCTAAGCCATTGAGGATAACTCTCGAATACCACTGCACCACTGTTGTTGTTCTTTGTCAGGACTGGCTTGGGGAATCAGGCTTAGGATGTACAAACTAAGTAAGCATGCTATCAATGAGTGGTCTCTCTCTCCATCTCTCTCTGTTATTTTAAGACAGGGTCTTACTGTGTAGCTGTGGCTGGCCTGGAACCCACAGAGATCTCCCTGCCTTTGTTTCCTGAGTGCTGAGAATTAAAGGAATGCACTACCAGGTCCAGCTGCTTCTGAGCCATATTTTATAGAACTTTCTAGACATATTTACAATGACAGCCTACCGTGAATGAGATAGCTTAGATGTAAGTAATTTTAGGTCACTAAAAATGCTCCCCTTAAGTTAAATGCTGCTTGTTTTTATTGCTTTTCCTAAAGTGTTTTATATTTGCCTGTCATAGAAAACTGGGCCAATAGCTAGGCGGTGGTGGTGCATGCCTTTAATCTCAGCACTCAGCAGAGATAAGCAGGTCTCTGTGAGTTCAAGGCCAGCCTGCTCTACAGAGCAAGTTCTGTAAGACCTGGGGTCTCACAGCTCAGGAGTTTAAGATCGCGCCCTTCCCAGAAACTCCCCCAGACCAAGACTCATTGCAAAAGCAAGAGGTTTATTAACCATTGCGTAATGGGGTCACCCCTGCCGGTCAGCAAAGAGTGGCACCCGGAGACAAAGGCCTTTAGGTTTTTAAAAGAAAAATTGCGGGAGATTTGAAGTTGCAGTCTTGTCAATTTAGGATTGGATGAGGAAGCTATAAAGTAAGATAATTGGTTAGTCTTAGGTGCTCAAGCTTGGCCAGTCCTGCCAAGTGTGGATGCAGCTGCAATTGAAGGTGGGGGTGGTTAGCTCATCCTTGAAGATTAGGGCTGCGGACTTTTGGCTGCAGGTCAAAAGCTACTCAGAAGAAGTCTGGGTTCGTTGCTAAGAAATGCTATCTTAAAGACAAGGGTCTGGTCCTTTTTTTTTGCTGAGTGAAGGTCATTGTTTGCTTGCCGTTTTTTATATCTGTCCTCACAGATAGGGTCACATTCCTCCGTTCTCTGGAAAGGTACTAAGAGGCTTTAGCTTAACCTGAACCTAAAACTCAAAGCTATAGGCTTTAGAAGACATACAGGTTACAAAGTTAGCCTAACCCTTTCGGTTCCAGACTACACTACCACCACCACCAACAACAACAAAAAGGAAAAGAAAAAAGGAAACCCGAGTCACTACCATTTTCACTTTTTAATGTTAAATATTGTGTGTGTGTGTGTGTGTGTGTGTGTGTGTAGGTTAGCACCTTTCTAGAGTTGGTTTCTTCTTCCACAGAAGGTTTTGTGCATTGAGCTCAGGCTTGGGTGGCATGACAAGCACTTTTACTCACTGAGTCATCTTACTTGTTTCCTTTTTTTTTTTTTTTTACAATGGCTCAGTCATTGTTATGAAACCTCAGGCACCATCCCAGCTGTGATCCAGTAGAGGGCGCCATTTCATTATCTGGAGTTGTCACAAACACTTGGGCGGTCAGACTTTTCTGTTTGGAGAATTTGCTGCTTCCTTCCTGGCTGCAATAGTGTGTCTGCTTCCCTTGCCTGCCATGGAATTACAATCTGTGCTCTGTCTCTCTCCCCGTTCATTATCAAAGTGTAACAGGGCGCTCTCTGCACTCAGGCGTTCACTGAATTAGATAAGCCTGGGTGACTGCCAGAGGAAGCCGTATAATTAAACTTGTTAAATCATTAACCTTAATTTTACACACATGCCTGAAGCCCTTGAGTGTGGCTTGGGAACCCATACATACCTGTGTAGTAAACGGTTGAGCCTGACCACTAAATGGCAGTAAGGCTCTACCCTATGTTAAATGTGCTTGCACACAGACATAATTGCTGCTGGTTTGTACAGCAGGGAAATAAAAGTAGATGTTGATGAGAGGATCCTGTTTCAGAGGGCATTGGTGCTGCTCACATTTAATCCCAGCACTCAGGAGGCAGAGACAGTCGGATCTCTGTGAGTTTGAAGCCAGCCAGGGCTACACAGAGAAACCTTGTCTTGAAAAACCAAAACAGAATCTTATATCTACATGTGTCATGAAGAGTAGCTCTCAATCATCTCAAACATTTATTTTGAATTTTGTGGGTGTTCGTGCCTCTGTGTGTGTGTGTGGGGGCGCTCGAGCAGGTGCCTCTGGAGGCCAGAGGTATCAGATCCCCTGGAACTGAAGTTGTAGGTGGTTGTGAACCACCCATGTGGGTGCTGGGAACCCAGCTGCAGGCTTCTGCAAGAGCCTCTCTCCAGCCCCAACCACCTTAAGAATAGCCGCTGTTTCATGATAGGTGACAGTATAGAAAAGCGTTGTCATTGGAATCCAACACTGAAAAGTTCCAGTGTTAAGGGGCTGGGAGCCGGCTTAGTGGTTAAGAGAGCTGCTGCTCTACCATGAGGACCAGAGTTCAGATCCCAGCACCCATATCAGGCAGCTCACGATGCCTAAAACTGCAGGTACAGGGCAGCTGATGCCTTTCTTCCTAGGCCTCTGTGGACACTGGCACACACATGCATATACTTACACAAAGACACAGACACACACACAACTAATAAAAATAAGTCTAAAGCAACAAAAGGATAAAATGTTTTGTCTAAAACAAAAACAAAGCATTTGAGGGGTGGAGAAACAGTTGGCTCAGTCTGTAAAGTCCTTGAGTTCAGTCTCTGGCTCCCATGTGAGAAGAAGTGTGTAGTTGAACTCACAACACCAGTGTTGGGGGCCCCAGATGGGTGGGTCCCTGATACTTTCAGGCCCACCAGCCTAGCCTAATCAGTGAGCCCCAGATCCCAGTGAGAGGCCTGGTCTTAAAAAAACAGGTAGACAGTGCCTGAGGAGAAAGGATGAGATCTGTGGTTCCCACCTACATCCGCACACATGAACATGCACACACACACACACACACACACACACACACACACACACACACATTTTGGTGAATTGTATGGAAGGCTAAAACAACCTATAATCTTAATTTTATTGGTTTTCCTATTAAAACATTTGTTAAAAAAAATACTACTTTGGATTTATTGACAGCAATTTATTAAGTAATCTCAATTTCCCTTGCCAGCCAGCTGAGGAAAGCACAGGCTTTTTGTTTCAGTCTGTTTTGTTTTGTTTCAAGACAGGGTCTCACTAGGTCACTCTGGCTGGCCTGGAACACACAAAGACCTGCCTGCCCCCACTGGGATTAAAGGCATGAGCCACCACATCCACCTTCCTGATAGAAGTCATTTTTAAAGATTTATTTATTTATTTATTTATTTATTTATTTATTTATTTATTTATTTATCTTAGGCATATGAATGTTTTATCTGCATGTATGCCTGCACGCCAGAGGAGGGCATCAGATCCCAGTATGGGTAGTTGTGAGCTACCATGTCGATGCTGGGAATTGAACTCAGGACCTCTGGAAGAGAAGCCAGTGCTCTTTATCACCGAGCCATCTCTCCAGGCCCCTGACAAAATTTTAATAAGTCCAGGTACTCATACGTTTGCTTCACTGCATTTTGATAAATTTCTAGGGAAGCACCCTTTTTACTTTTAGGAATGGGCTCTTATGATCTGTGCCATGTGTGTGGTGCTACACAGACACTGTTGGTACCCAGCAAGGTACAGAGTTATCCTGGGTCTGTGTTTGCACAGAAATAGGCATCAAAAGCTGTTTGAAGAATGGATTATTCCAGGCAAGGCTGAAAAACCACTGTGTTATACAGTTTCAGAGCAGGACATCAGGCATCATGCTCTGTCATTCTGCCTTGCTGCCCTGGCTGGGCTGGGCTTTCTCACTAGCCCCTCAGCTTGCCATTTGGCTAGCCCATGAGTCCTCGACTCTCTACCTCCAAATGCTGAGGTTACAGACATAAGGAACCATGCCAGGCTTTTACATGGGTGTTGAGGGATTTGAACTCAGGTCTTCATGCTTGGAGAGCAAGCACTCTTACTCAACAACCTCCTCATCCCAGATGGGCTTACTGTTTGTCACAGGCCAACATAATAATGGGACATGTTTGCATTTTCCTTGGCAATGTGAGTCTGTGCTTGGATGGAAGTCTCTGCTGTTGGTTGGAAACGATATGTGAAATAAGTTTGTAAGTTAAGAGACAGAACCCAGCCTTCATCGAAATCCCAAAGGTGGACGCAGACCCAGGACAAACATCCACCCACATGCAGTCCAGGGTCCCTCCACACAGTGGGCACTGTGAAGTGCTGATCATACACTCACTGGAATGACACCTTCAGCCCCACACTGACAAGAAGCCTTCCCTTCAGCTGCTCTTCTCTGCTATGTTACCCAGCTAGACAAGTGTGAACAAAGATGGAGGAACAGTGGCCTAAGGGCCAAGGTCTAGGGCTGTCACACTACCATTGTGTTGATATCCAGAAGGTGGAGCCAAGCTGCTCGGCCCAAATAGTGAGTGCTAGGAGCCCTGGTGAAGCAACACAGACTGACCCAAGCTCCAAGCTTCCCCTCCCAAATCTGGACCTGTTCTGTTTTCTTACTTTACAGAACAGAGCGAAGCCTGAAGCATTAATGAAACCTGGGAAATGGCATCCAAGTGAGACTATACAGAAGTTATAAATAGCTTTCCTTAGAAGACTCCTCAGGGCTCTGTGTCTAGCAGCCACATTCTCCAGGGACGGTCAGAGCCTCAGAAGTACATTCTTGGCATTCGAGGAAATCCTTTTCCCAGCATCACTGTAGTTGAGGCTGTTGAGATCAGCAGAGTTAGGCAACGGCCACAATTATCTTGGCTGGAGTTCTGTTAAATGTGTGTGACCTATGGTCTTCATTACAAATGCTATTACTTCACTTCTCTGGTCCTCAATCATTTGAAGTAGGGTGTGTGTGTGTGTGTGGCATATGTACTAAGATACCAAAGAGCTGTAATACAAACATCCTCACCAAACATGGTGGCAATACCACAGCACAGCGACAGAGGCTGAAGCAGTCACGGTGCATTCATGAAAAGCTACATTTGCCATACAGTAGTGTTCAAGGGAGCCCAGAGCTTGTCTAGAACAGGGAATGTGCCCCGTAGATAGAATGACAACAGATGCTGCAGCTAGTGCTCAAGGTCCACTTTGGGTCTCACCAGTTACGTCATTCTGAGCCTGGGAGAAGGCACCAGAGAGAACCCACTGCATAGCTTTTCCTTCTCCTTCAATCTCTGAGCTGCGATGAGTCACCCGGCCCACTGCAGCCCACTGCCTTGAGTTCTGCCTCCCAGAAGTGACCTCTACCTCCTTGCCCAGATGTTTATCAGTTTCCTGAATTCCTCCTGACTGCTGGTTCTTTTTTTTTTTTTTCTTTTTTAAAATTTATTTTTTATTAGACTGCTGGTTCTTATCCTCTGTTTCTTTTATGCAGTTTTTTGGAGGCTGTCATCTTGACATCTGCCTGACATGTTTACTTGGCCCTTCGTGGGACTGCCATCTGTATATTTTTTTTTCGGTGTGATTGTTGCTTTATAGCCATTACCACAGAAAAAAAAATCATGGGGAAGTAAACATACCAAGTCACATGAATCACAATGAAACCACCTGCAAGCAAGCCCTGGTCAGAGATCTCAGTAATGCTTGTTATACTAGCTGATGGATAGTATTAAAAATTATGCTAAACTTGTTATTTAATACTGTAATGTCTCAGGTGAACACCACTGCCGGGTTGGGATAGAACAGTGGCTCTCAACCTATGGGTTGTGGCCCCTTTGGCAAGCCTCTGTCTCCAAAAATATTTACACGATGATTCATAACAATAGCAAAATTACAGTTATGAAGGAACAAAAACAATTTTATGGTTGGGGTCACCAAGGCACGAGGAACTGTATTAAAGGGTCACAAACATTAGGTTGAAAACCACTGGCCTAGGACAGTACTTACTGCACTGACATACAAAGGGGGCAGATGGATGGAAATGCAGCTGTGTGGGTGCTGAGAGCTCCTGGGAACGTCTGCAGTAAGTAGCACTGACTGGCCAGTGAGAGAAGCCCCTGTGTGTGCTGCAAGGCTGCTGTAGAGCGGCCTGCCCCATGGTCTGCACGGTAGGGCCACCCGGAACAGTTCTGTGGAATGCTACTGCTCAGTCTCAAGCCTAACTTCACTGCACTGGAGTCTTTATGTGCAGGCACTGGCAGCCATTGAGCCTGGGTTATTCTAATGGGTCTTCAAGGCAGAGAACGTCTGGCTGGAGTTTTCTGTCCTGTCCTTTTTTAAATCTCTGTGCATGTGGCTTTTTCTTTTCTCTTCACAGGTGTCTTTTGAGACTTTCAGAGGAAGCAGCTGCATAGGTTTTCCTAGTTAGTACCATCTGTAGCAAGAGGGCAGCTTCTTAGCCAAAGAGTTTTTCTGGAAAGAGGTCAGATGCTTTTACACAATGGCAGGCTGGGGACCTTCTGATTCTTCACAGAACCATAGGCAGTCAAGATGAGAAGTGAAAATGAGCACATAATTATCCTACGATTAAAAACTAGGGTAGAAAGCTGCATGTGGAGGTAACAGGCAGAGGCGGGCAGATCTCTGAGTTCGAGGCCAGCCTGACCAGCTCCAGGGCTGAGAAAAACCCTGTCTTAAAAAAACAACAAACAAACAAAAAGCAAAACAACAACAAAAAACAGGGTAGAATTGTGCCATAGTGTTATCTCCATTCTCCAGCAAGAACCACTGCTTGGTGGCCAGGTGCAAAACAAGAAGAGCCTCCACAAATGAGTCCCTCCTGGCTACCCTAGTTAGAAGCCTTTGGAGGATTGTGTGGGATGGAGTTTTCTAGCAAAGACCATGAACTGGGAGCACCTACAGGTGCTGAAGCGTCTGGATCTGTGGTGCCCAAATAGTCACATGTCCAAGAATCAGAGGAGAGCTTGTAGAATGCAGAGCTCACCAGCCTACCCACATGGCTACTTACCCAGCAGTTTTCAACCTTAGATACACATGGGAATCCTGGTAGCTTGGAAAACACAAGGGTTTGGGTCCTACACCCAGAAAACGTGATGATTTGGTTTGATTGTGTATTAGTCATTTTTTTCTGTTGCTGTTGAGTAGTAGTTTGAAGGAGAAATGCCCCTCATAGGTTCATGTATTTGAACACTTGGTACCCATTTGATGGCACTGTTTCAGAGGTTATGGAATCTTGAGGAGGTAAAGCTTTGCTGGAGGAAGTATACCACTGAGGACAGGCTTGGAGGTTTTATATCCATACTCTCTCTCTCTCTGCTTTCTGTGAGTGGCTGAGATGTCATCTCTCAGTTTCCTGATTCTGCCCCCATTCCATCCTTGCCATTATGGAACCATAATGGCAGAATAATCTTTTCTATGAACTGGTTTGGCCATGGCATTTCATCACAGCAGCAAAATATAACCAACACACCTTGACAAATAGCCACAAGAACACAGGTAGGGACAACTGTTTTGTTCATGATTTCATATGATTTAGTCCTTGTGGTGAGGAGAATGTGGTGGATCAGAACAGAGAAGCTCACTTTACAGTGAAAAACATGCAGAGAGAAGGGAATGGCATTGGCTGGCAAGGGCTGGCATTGGTCTGTTTTTCTACTTTTCCTATTCTGTTCTGGCCCCAACCCATGAATATTGTCATGTTGGAGAAGGGTTTTATGTACTGTGTTTCCAGATGCTGATTTCAGTGGCTTGAGATCTGGTTACTGCCCTGCCACGGGCATTGTTATGAGAGTTGAACCATCTCCTATATCCATGTGATGTGAGAAATACTCCTCAATTATCCCTGACTGGATAATAAAAGTTGTTGATAGCCTATAGCTGAGCAGAGAGAGAAGTGGAAGGCAGGACTACCTGGGAGGGAAGAAGAAAGAGGAAGAAACTAATGAGAAAAATAAAATTAAAAAAAAATTAAAAAAAAAAAAAGAAAGAAAGAGGAAAGCCCTTCCCCCAGGAGAGATGAGAGGAGACAGATGTGGCTACAGACCTGGAAGTCATAGCTAGCTACTTGGCTGGAGGGGAGCTAGGTGGTCAGGTTAGCTTAGATGAACTACCTGAGAGTCTGCCCAGCTAAAGCCTAAGCTTTGAAATATTATTTTAAAGGTTTATTTTATATGAGTTCTCTATCTGCATATATACCTGCATGCCAGAAGAGGCATCAGATCACATTACAGATGGTTGTGAGCCACCATGTGGTTGCTGGGAACTGAACTGAGGACCTCTGGAAGAGCAGCCAGTGCTCTTAACCACTGAGCCATCTCTCCAGTCCCAAGCTTTGAAATGTTAAAAGGTCTTGGTGTCCTTATTTTTATCCATGAAGGGCTACCAGGATCTTACCATATCCTGAGACCTCCTACACTGTCACCTATACCCTAGGTAGGGCCACCTCCATTAGCTAATCCTCGCTGGAAATGCCTTTGCACACACACCCGGAGCCATGCTGCACCAGTCTCCTGGAGTAACACTGACAGTGAGGGCCACTCATCACAGGGTATGATGTGGGCCTGGAGATCTTTCAGGGCTCCCAGTGGTGACTATTATGCAGCCAAGATTGGGAACCACTGGAAAAAAAAATGCCATGTGGGTGGTGCTGCCTGGAAGCCTAGTGCTTGGTAGGCCGAAGCAAGAGGACCATGAATTCCAGGTCAGGCTTTTGTCGCAAAGAAACAGACAGACAGACAGACAGACAGACAGACAGCGAGGTTGGAGGGTGGTGGTAGTAGGAAGTGGGAAAGAGTGCTGTTTTTCCAGAGCACCAGAGTTCAGTTCCCAGTACCCGAATTGGGTGGCTCACAACTATATACGACTTGAGCTCTAGGGACGCCAATGCCCTCTTCTAGCTTCTGTGGGCACCTGCAGTCTGTGTATACACATGCCCTCCCCACAACACAAACACACACAAAGACAAAAACAAAATTACGTCTCTCTTTTTCCTTTATTTCTTATTTCTTTTCTTTCCTCCTCCTCCCCCTCCTTTTTTCCTTGAGACAGGGTTTTACTCTGTAGCTTTGGTGGTCTGTGTTCAAATCAGGCGCCTCCCCAGCCTGCCTTTAGGGACTCAGCACCAGAAGCCACGACACCATCCACCACTACTAAATGCAACACATTTCCACTCTCACCACGCATCTCATAGTCTCCATATGCGACACCCACACCCTTTAAAAGGTCCCCACCATTACAGCCCACTCTGTTTCTTGTTCTTTCACTCTTGCTCTCTCATTTTGTCTTTCTGTCTCTGTCTCTCTGTCTCTGTTTTTCTGTCATGTTCCTGCGTTCTGAGTCATCTTTTCACTCCTCTCCTCTCCAATAAATCTCTTGTATGAAATCTGTTGTGTGGTGTGATCTTTGTGATATACCTTGACCGCAACCTGCCAAGGTCCTCCTTCTGCCACATAAACCCTAGCATTGGTTCCGCTACTTAATCCCAACAGTTTGGAACATACTGTGTAGAACAGGTTGGCCAGGAACTCACCGAGATCCACTTGTTTCTGCCCCCTGAGTGCTGGGAATAAAGATGTGCACCACCATGTTTGGCTTCTTGTTTTTTTTTTTGTTTTTTTTTTTTTTACTGTTGTTCCCCTCCTCCCTCCTCTCCTTCACACCCTTCCTTCCTCTTTCATTCCTTCCTTCCTTCTTTCCTTCCTTCCTTCCTTCCTTCCTTCCTTCCTTCCTTCCTTCCTTCTTTCCTTCCTTTTGTTTCACATTTTGTCAGCAAAGGATTATAGGAGACAAAGAGCTAAGAGACTAGACATCTAAACTTACGGGCAAGAAGGTGACTTTCCTAAGGATACATGGCTGGTGCAGAAGTGGCTGCCGGACACAGGGTCCCTGCCCCATTGTCTGCCAGGAAATACAAAATACTAGAAAACATTAGAAATAGAGAGGTTCTTTAAAGATCTTTACAGCTCCCCACCATTCGTGACTTCATATGGATAACTTCTCATTTATAAAGTGATGCTACGTGCCTAGGGGAGATTACGAGTGTTCTTACCCGGCTCCAGATTCCTGAGTGGACGTGTTCTGGTCTCTGGCTCTAACTCTCAGAAGCAGGTTGGATTTGAGGTCCGATGGGGAATGGGGCTTAGTTGTTTGTTGCTTTTCTTTCTTAAATCTCTACAGCCAGGTGCACATCAGGTACATTGTGCATCTCAAGCCTACGCCTTTATGTGTTGCTGGTGGTGGTGGTGCACACTTTTACTCTCACACTCGGGGCAGAGACAGGCCGATCTCTGAGTTTGAGGGCTGTCTGGTCTACAGAGTGAGTTCCACAGAGAAACCCCATCTCAACAACAACAACAACTAACAACTCTCCCCCACTATCACTTTTACTTCTATTTTATTTTTTGAGATGGGGCCTCATAGAGCCTAGACTGGCACGGAGTAAACTTTGCAGGGAGCATAACCCTTAAACTTTTTCTGATCCTCTGTCATCTCTACATCCTTCATGCTAGGATTCCAGGCTGCACTACTGTGCCTGGCTTTATGTGGTGCTGGCGACTGAACACTGGCTTTGTGTATGCGAAGCAAACAGCTCAGGTTTATGCTTTTCAGTGCCTACTGGTAAAGCTGAAATTGCTTGCAACACGGTGTGCGTCACAACTTCTCAAACAGCAGTTGACTGTGGACGAGGCCGTGGCATGACCTTGTTCCTTGCACGTAAGGTGTTGGGTGTGTTATTAGAGAGGGCTGCTCCCTTGCAGAGAGCCCTTCAAAGTGTAGGTGTATATTCGGCCATCTTACGACTCAGCAATGCCAAGCCTGAGGCTCGGTACCTGTTTTTATAGAACAAGTTTCATTTGTTTGAGAACAAAATTGCTACTAGACCCTGCCCACACATTTCAGCTGTTGGACTAACGTATCATCTTAATGTCCTGGGGGAACCAATTCTCCATTCATTGCTCATTCCTTCCATTCACTCCACAGATGCTTATTGTGTGTTTATTATGTCATAAGGCAAACTTCAGGACTAAACCATGGCAGAGGGAGCTGGAGTCTCTTCAGTCAGTCCCTGCCAACGAACAGAGAGTATCTGAGTGTTTAAAGGAATGTTAATGATTCATTCTGAAGTGATGTTTGTTAGACCTGACAAATATATAAAAATACGTTTGGAGCTGGGAACACAGTTCAGTTGTAGAATGCTTATCTAGCATGTGTGAGGCCATAAGATCAGGTCCCTACACCACCAAAACACAACAGCAAACCTACAAAACACAAAACAGCAAAACAACCACATTTGACTTCAGGATTAGAAATACAAGTTTGCCAGGAATTACTCTTTCAAAGACTTACTCAGTTCTGCTTGCCAGCCACTGAAAGGAACTTTAACCTAAAAGAGGAAATTCTGAATCTATGATCAGTTTATATAGACCTTGATAAAATTGGACCTTTTTAAATCACAAAATGTATAACTTAAAAAATTAAATAGAAATATAAATTCTTCCCAAAGCATATAAGTAATAATAATAATAATAATAATAATAATAATAATAATAATAAATATTGCTAACCAAAAGGCATATACCGATGGCTAGTGGGTACATGAAAGATGATCAGCAGAGGCAGGGGGATAGCTCCGTGGGTAGTGTTTTCTGTTGTAAGCATGAGCACTTGAGTTCAGATCCACAGCACTCACATAAGATGGCCAGATGTGGTGGTTCTTTCCTGGAATCTCAGTGCTGGGAGGCAGGGGCAGGAGGACCCCTGGGACTTGCTGACCAGCCAGTCCAGCCATGGCTCCGTGAGAGACTGTCTTTTAAAAAGGCAGAAAGGAATGGAGGAGGACCCCTGACTTTGACCTCACCTTCATGTGCGTACACATAAGGGAGTGAAGCTGTACATGTATATGCACATATCAACATACACCCTACATACCACAGGATAAAAGTACTGGCAAGGATGTGAAGAAACTAGATCCCCTCATAACTGCTGGTCAAAATGGAAAATGGCAAAGCCACTGTAGAAACGTCTGACAGCTCTTCAGAAGGCTAAACATCTGCTAGGTAGCAGTTCCCTCTGGAGAGAACTTCTGGAGATAGGTTGAAAGGCAGGATATTTTAAGACATGAGATATACAGGGAGGTGAAATATTCTATCATGCAAAGAAGTAAACATCTCAAAATAGCTTCAGGAAGTCCCTGAAACTGACCAGATTCACTAGGCCAGTGTGTAAACAGTAAAGTCTGCTGAGAGTCACTCACCAACAAGCCCAGCAGCATGAAAGAAGCAGAAATCAGCTTAGCTGCCTGGAAGATCACAGACAAGCTGGGTTGCCTGGAGGAGGCAACTGAACAACCAGGAAAGGACACTTGTAACTCTTTGAACTGCCTACAAGTTACGCAGTGAGCTCCAGGTTTCCAGCTTCTGTGAACGGTCACCCAGGCTGGGGTGCACTTTGTGAATACAGCTGTCTTTGAGTCATTTCTGCTCCTGTAAGTAACACTTCTCACCTATATCCCTGCAACCTTCCCCAGAAAGCTCCCTGGCTCATCAAGTTGGATGTTGGGTGGTGTCCATACATTGATCTGTCCTTGGTTCCCTATGTGGCTCGAGTAGACATTGGTTTATATCTCCTGAAGAAGAGTGTTCCACAATACCTTCTTATCCAGCAATCTACCCCTCAGTGGAATTAAAATGGATCTATATACCCATGGAAAATTAAAACCTAGGTATACATCCAAAATTGATATACTCTAATGAAATTTAAAATAGTCACATAAAAACTTGAGTATAATTTCATAGCACCATTATTCCAAATAGCCCAAAGTATAAACACCCAACTAAATAAGCCAGATGTGGCATATTCCTAAAACGGAGTATTATTTTTATTTTTTATTATTGCAAAGTGTGCTAATACATGCTACAATGTGGTACAGAAAATAAGAGAAATCACCCATAAAAGATGAACTGTTGTGTCATTTAATTTATTTGAAATTTTTAGACTGGAACAAACTACAGAAACAAAAAAAAATAATGGACACTGGTGTTCTAGGGCTGTGGGATTTGCAAGGGACTGACTGAATAAAGGCTGCTACTACTGATTGACATGAAGTTCTTTTGAAAACGATAAACTACTCTAAAAGTTATGATGCTATTTTCACAACTTTAGTTTCATAGTAAAGCAATTTAATTATGTATCGTACATGAATTCTACCTCTGTAAATTTTTTTATTAAAAGCTTTTGAATGGGACTAGAGAGATGGATTAGAGGTTAAGAGTACTGGCTGCCTCTGGAGAGTGGCCCCTGAACCTTACCTGGGCAGCACATCGGAGCTGGGCCTGATGGAGAAGGTGTGAGAGCTGGAGAGCTGCCCCAGCCCCTCACAGACTGCAGCACTTGGGAGAGTGGGCGCTGTGCCTTGACTGGGCAGCACAGTGGAGCTGGTTGTGGAGATATGAGTATAGATGAGCCAGTTCAAGGGGAGAAGAACTGACCCTGCCTCTTGTCAATGGCAGCATTAGGTGGCCTAGCTGGGGCGATGCTGGAGAGCTTGCCTTGGTGGTCCAGATAAGGAACAGCCAGTGTGCTGACCAGCTGTAACCAGGCCCAGACCCAGGACTCTGGGTTGGCCCACCCCAAAATCTATATCATCTGTGAATGGTTGGGACACATGAAAGGGCCAGTCTTGCTGATCCAAAGCTGCAAGATCTCCATGGCACAGGGATGACCTGGAGAAGTCCTAGTGATGGTGTCATAGAAGCCAGAGATCTCAAACCAGACTGACGACTCATTGCAATGAACACTTGCAAGTGAAGATTTGTGGACAGAGGGATAAACTGTGGGATACACTGACATACTACAGCTTCTACAATGAGTCGTTTTCTATGCCTTTGTTGTTTGTTTTTCTGTTTGTTTGTTTGTTTGTTTGTTTTTATTTTGGCAGGGAGGTTGTTAGAGCAAAGGGTGGATATGAGGGTTTGGGGTTATGAGAGGGACTGAAGTCCATGATGTGAAACTCATACAGAATCAATAAAAAGTTAAAAAAAAAAAAGAGAGAGTACTGGCTGCTCTTCCAGAGGACCTGGATTCAATTTCCAGCACCCACCTACAGCCACCTGTAACTCCAATTCCGGGGATGGAATGCTCTCTCCTGACTCCTGTGTGCACTAGGCACACGTGGTACACAGACATACCCATCCATACACAGAAAACAAAAGACAGTTTCTGAAGGTTGGGGCTATTGTGTGTATTATGTGGTCTTAGCTACTTGGAAAGTTGAGGCAGGAGAGTCCTCCAGGAATTTGGGACCAGTTCAGGCAACATAGTGAGAACCTATTCCTTCCAACATGTTGCTGACAGCTGTGATTGAGTTGCAATCTGTGTGTGGTTAATGGGTTTTCCCTGTGTGTCAAATTCTACACAGCCAGAACATAGAAAGAAGATGAGGAAGATAAAATGTTTTGGGACAGTGTCTCTTATAGTGCAGGTTGCAAACTCAGTGTGCTATGTGGATGACCTTGGCCTCTTGGGTGCTGGGATAACAGATATGGCATCATATCTGGGCTGTGAGGTGCTGGGATGGACTTGGTTCATATTTGCTAAGCTTTCTACCAACTAAACTCAGATCTCAGCACCAGGATGATATTTTATATCCCAAGAGAATGTATGGAAAGCCACATTTAAGTGTTGCTTAACAGTTTTTAGTTGGGAGATTGGTTTGCTCTAGTTTCTCATAATTCCTGGCAAAAGTCCGGAGAGATTTCTATTTCTTTTCCAATTGAGCTGTCTGTTTTCTGTTGTGATATGCATCCTACCCTGTGTCAGCCAGCTTTCCGTTGTCATGACAAAATATCTGAGAAAAACCACACACGGAAGAAAAGATTAGCCAGGCCTGCCGACTTGTGACTGCAGTTGTGGCTCTTAAAATTATGAAGGCAGGAGACTTGCTTCTAGTTTGAGGCCAACCTGGGCTATGAATGAGTTCCAGGAGAGCCTGGGAAATAGAGTAAGACATGGTTTCAAAAAGGAAATACTGTGTATTCTACTTGACAGGATGAAAAAATCACCAAAGAGACAAGCCTCTGGGCAAGACTGTGAGGGACTTCCTAGACTGAGTTAATTAGGGGGAGACCTACAGTGTGGGTGGCTCCATTCACCTCTGAGGATGAGCCTGGAATAAGCTGAATAATGTTACAGATAATAATACTCTTTGCAATGTGGCCTCTCCCAGTCCTGGCCACCAGGTACCCTCTTCAATGGGTTTGGCTGTGAGGAAGCCTGTAAGCCAGCCAAGCAGTCCAGGTGCTTTGAGGAACGGAGATAAAAAGTCAGCCAAAAAACAGACATGGTACATGTGCCTGCCGTCCTGGCATTCTGGAGACTAAGGCAGTAGGATAATGAATGTTAGGCAACCTGGGATGTGTCATTGTGGCATTGCCAGACCGACCCCATCTCAGACAACCACGATACATCAGTGCTACAAGGTGCCTAGCAGAAAGCAAGGGACCTTGCTACGTGGGCATCAAAAGAGAAAAAGTCATGTGAGTGGTATTATGATTTTGTAGGTGCCTCTTGACCACAATCCTACTGCCTCAAAGACTCATTACCCACACCCATTAAAAGGAAAACAAGCAAGAAAAGAAAAAAACCTGTTTTTACAGGATGAACATATCAAAAATACTTTATGTTAAGAGTGTGAGTCAGGCCAAGCAATTGGCTCACACCTTTAATCCTAGCACTTGAGAGGCAGAGGCAGGCAGATCTCTGAGTTTGAGGCCAGCCAGGTCTACAGAACAAGTTCCAGGACAGCTAGGGCTACACAAAAAAACCCTGTCTCAAAAAACAAAACAACTGTAAATGTTGTTTTAGTTTCCTCAGAGAGGGGAAGAGATGAAAGCTGTACCCAAACTTTATACATACATGGCTTGGGATGAGCCCAGAGTGTTTGTATATAGCTATCCCTAGGCCTAGGCCTGGAAGCTTCTAGTTGCCACACAATTTAATCTTCTGCAAGCCTGGACCTTGAAGGCTTTAGCTTCCAGCCTCTGGCTGGTAACCTAGGCCTAGAATGGTTTCAGTCTCTGAGAATTACTGCTAAGTAAGTTCACCCTTTCCATTTCTTTCTGAACTCTGGCTGGCTGGTTAACTCAGCTGTTCTGGCTCAAAACTCCTCTTCAAGCTGATTGATTCAAATTGGCTTCTCTCAGCTTCTCACTGCATTGCTCTGCTTCGAAAAACTGTCTCTGAACTCCAGGAACTGAATGGCATGAACTCAACTGCACTGAACTGTACTGCACTGTCTCCATGAACACTGTTGCTCTTTCTCTGCTCTGCTCGTAAGTAGCTTCTCTTTCCTGTCTGTTCTCATGAGAACTGGACATATCCTATCTCTGACAAATTCTGTCAAATCATTCTCTGATTCGTCACTTTGTCTGACCCTCAATTAGGAATAAAGGTGTGTACTAAATTCTAGCCAGAGGGATTAAAGGTGTATAGTAATGGTGTGTCTGTATTCCAGCTGGCTCACACAGACCCAGGTTTTTGGATGTGATCCCTTGCCAGAGCAGCTGCATTGCTGGATTAAGATTCCTCTACAAAACAACAACAACAAAAAGAGTGTGAGTCAAATTTTTAAACTGTCACTCAAGGCAGGCACGGTAGCAGTGGTGCACGCCTGTAATCCCAGCACTCAGGGAGGCAGAGACCGGCAGGTCAACAAAGCAAGTTCAGGACAGCCACGGTGACACAGAGAAACCCTGTCTCAAAAACCAACCAAACACCCCCCAAAACAAACAAAGCAAAACCAAAAACCCCTGTCACCCATCTTTAAGTCTAGGGCTGTCACATACAACTGTGAAGACAGTGCACTACACAACTCTAGAGAGAGGGTCATTCACACAGGACACGCTGTGAATTATGCTTCAATGGAGGTGCACAGTGTGGCGGCTTTGAGAATGAGCAGAATTTCTTCCTAGGGCTCCACCACATTGACTCAGAATGTGGTCTAGATGTATGGATCAATATCACTTAGATGGATGGGCAGAGGCTGGTCTAATCAGTATCTGTTCTGTTTCATCTATTAATCCAGATGCCCATTTTTCCTTCCTCAACCCATGATGGAAAAAGATCCTTCTGAGCAGATGTTGAATGAGCCAAAATGATCTATGCTGTTTGTTGATTTAGGAATCATTTCTTGTAAGGCCTCCCTCTGGTATGTGAGAAGAGAGGGAAACTGGGCAGGGATCACATTTGAACATCGATCATCTTTACCAGGAGTTTCTCTATAGAAGAAAAGGATGTTACCATCTCAGGTACAGGGGAAGTCACAGTGGGAACATCCATAGAGACAGGAAGCAGATTCATTCTTTTGTTCATGGGGAGAATCTTTTGGAATCACATTAGTGATGTGATGTTTTCTCCATGCCTCTAACACACTGGACAGTACTGAATTATACACACACACACACACAAGATTTTTATTTTTGAAAAATTATGTGTATGTGTAAGCCTAGCACTGGGATTACAGGAAAGAACCACCATATCTAGCCATTTCATGTAAGTGCTGTGGTCTGAACTCAGGTACTCATGCTTTCTTTTCTTTTTTAAGATGGGCTCTCCCTATGTATTTCTGGCTGGTCTGGAACTTACTAAGTAGATCAGGCTGGCCTTGAACTCACACATGCACAGAAATTTGTGTGCTCAGCCTTCTAGATTCTGAGATTAAAGGTGTGCACACCACCTCTGACCTGTTTTTCTTCAGGTCTATAAGTTGCCTATGTGCCTATAAACAACCCTAATCAAGTTCATTGATTCACCAAACTAGACTTGAATGAAATTATTTTTTTGGTCTGCTGTTGATGCCTTTTCCAGGGCGAAGAAACATTCATCTCCCCAAGAAAACTTCACACAAAACTTGGTACATTTCCTAGTCTTTTGTCAAGCTGATAAACTGGAGTTATCTGGAATCCACAACAGAGAAAATACCTCCATAAGCTTGCCTGTTGACAACTTTATAAGAAAGCAAGCTGAGCAAGCCAGTCAGCAGTGCTCCTCCAGGGCCTCTGCTTCTGTTCCTGCTTCCAGGTTCCTGTGTTATGTTCCCACCCCAACTTTCTTTCATGGTGGGCTACAATGTGAACTGAAACATGTTGCTTTTGGTCATGGTGTTTCTCACAGCCATAGCAACCTAAACAGAACAGCCCCCAAACATGGGGTCCAACAGAATCAAAGATGAATTTGGCAAGACTGGTGTTGAGCCAGAATATCTACGGGGGAAAAATGACAGAAAGCCAAATCTAGTGTTTGTGAGACTCTGGAAGATTTTAAAAATGGAGAAAAGTTTGGTGACATTAAAGACACAGTGGTTTAGGTTAAAAAACAAAACAAAACAAAACAAAACAAAAACAAAACTAAGGTTGTCCCAAGGGAAGAGTTATTCCCTGCAGAGTAAGCCATGCATGTTTCTCTTCAAGAGAATAAAGAAATGGTGGCCAGGCCTTGCAGAGACCCACAGCTTAACCCAGAGGTAATGAGACCTAAAAGGCCTACTGTATTTTCTTCGGTGGTGTAGCTATCTATAAATTGCCTGTGATTCTTTATGGAACCCTAATTAAAACCATTGTTCCCAAAGCTACACTTGAGTAAAACCATTTCTTTGGTCTGTCATTTGTGCCCTATGTGGATAAATAGCTGTTGGTCTCACATACAAAGAAGTTTACAAATGGGCCCAGCCACAAGGGGTCATAGGCTGGAGAGGGCATTTCCAGCCATCAGTCTACATGAAAATCAGCTTGCACTCATCAAATTCAATGTGCCAGGCGCTCTCCTGAAGACTCAACACTCATGAAACTCATCTGCTCTTCACAATGGCCTGTGACTATGATCCACCTTTCAATATGAGGAGGCCAAGACATGGAGAGATGACTGATCCTTGGTTGCAGAGAAGCAAGCAGCAGAGTCAAGAACTGACAGTTGGCTGTGTGATCTGGGCCATTCATGGAGATAAAACAAAATTTCCTTGGAGCAGGTGCATTCTAAAAGACCTTCCCAAATACCAGTCGGAGGTGGCGTGAGCCCACAGAACAGCCGCTCTTGCCCTGACTACCTTGGAAAGCAGAATCATCAGATGCTGATTTCAACCTCAGAACACCTAAAAAAGCTCCAGGAGCGGGGCAAGGAGGAGTCTAAATTGTTGTCTCAGCTCCCATCAGGCCTTCGATCTAAGTGAACTCTTCCATTCTTTGTGCTCTACCAAGAATTAAAGCCAATTTCCACACTATACAGAGAGATCGGGTGATATCCAGGTCACAATGGGCCTGTTTCCCTACGGCCCCTGGGTCTGGAAACCAGCTTCCTGTGTGAGCTTCTAGAGTCTCCTGTTGTGTGGGAATGTGACGTCACTGAAAACAGGATGAGGTAAGATGCCACCTGCCTGTTGGTGCTTGGGAAGCTGAAGGCAAGAGTCTCAGCAGTTCAAGGCCAGCCTAGACTACACAGTAATGCCCTCTCTCAAAAAAACAAAAACAGACTATTTTTTCCAGAAAAGGAAGACATGGTTATGTGAGAGAATAAGTTGGGTGTGGTGCCCCTAGTGCAAGCACGGGCAACTGCCTTGCCTGTAGGGACTGTCGGGATAGGGACTTACCCGGTAACTGTGAGGGCCTTGTTCTTGCCCCGGTGCTTGGCTTAGCATGGATGCTTCATTAACCCCTGTCAACCTAGTCGTTCTGACAACACTTAGTGTTAGAGGTCTGTGGCAAACCCACACACTTCTGCCAGAGCCCTAATCGTGTGGAGTGGGAAACCAATGCAAGCTTAATGATCATGAGTTACAGGCAGACAGCCGCAGAGGACCAGTGACAGCAGGTATCAGTGAGGCTTTTCCATCGGAGGGAACCATCCTCCTTACCCCAGGGGTTCATGCTAGCTGTAAAGGGAAAGGAAAACTGTATTCAGTCGCCGCAGGCCATCTCCTAGAGGAGTGATGTGATTCACTCCATTCAAATACAAGACAGGACGCAAGGACAGGCAGGTGCCAGTAAAAACACGCTACTCATTTTTGATAGCTGTGCTACGTTTTAAGGCAAATGTCACACATACACAAAACACCAAGAGATGAACATGTTAGAAAAATAGCAAGGAAACATTTCAGACCATTGCAGTAGAATCTTCCTCATTACCTAACTCCATAAACTCCACTGAGAGCCAAAACTAAGGGAGGCATGGTACTGCCTCCCCTTTTGGTCTCCAAGAGGGAGATCCCATGCGTGACACAGACCACAGCAGTATTCTTTCCTGGGCCCAGGTTGGCACCTGAGTGGCTTTTGCTGTCTGGTTCCAATGCCTATTTAACAGATTATTTAGAAGTGAGAATATTAGGACACAAAAGACATAATTTATAGTTTAGTTCCCCTTTATCCAAACTCAAACTTGCTTGGGGCTAAAACCATACACACACACACACACACACACACACACACACACACACACACACACGATACATAAAGTATATGTAAATACCCAGAGGAAAATATACACTGAAACTTTAAAAATACCAAATGCTCATTCGTAATTAAACAATGTGATTGATTCCCCTTTAAAAGCAGTGTTGGCAGCAAGGTCTGCCACTCCCCACTCAGTTCCTGGTCGTTCCTGGCCCCACAGGAGAGTCGAGTGGCTCAGGTGAGTTAAAGGGCTGGGCCTTCATTCTGGCTACGTGCTCTGTCTCTCATGGATCATGCCCATCCCCTCACTCAGGCACAGGCCCCATTTTAAGATGGCGCCTGCCCCAAGTGTGTGGGGTGCAGTGATAAGTGCACCAGAGAAAGCAAGAGAACGGATGAGGCCGATGACTTAGGGGCTTAATTTTCTATTATGGGTGGGGATAGCAGAAACTGTGGGTAGAGCCATAACCCAGGGTCGGGTACCCAGAAATGTGGTAGGCGGCAGCTCACCCAGAAGAGGCTGCACTGAATGCCATCCCGACTCTTCAGAATGTGAGTTCTGAAGTCTGAGAACAGTCCAGAGGAGCTGCTCGTGCCCGCAGGTGGCCTCCATGGAGGGGGCAGTTTCTCAGGTAAACTGGCCACTTACGGATGCTGGAACTTGACTTCCAAGAAGCAAAACAGTAATTTCTACAGATTTACATTTGGCCTCACCGCTCCCAACGACGTAGTTGAGTGGCAGATAATGCGAGGCCTACGGCTTACCACGGGACACAAAAAGGTGAGGAGTTGCCCGTGGAGACCGAAGCCGGGGGGCCTGGGAAGAGCTTCCCCTCTGTCAGTGCTTGGGTCTCTTGGGGGGGTATATGATTTCCTGCTCCGCAGCACTTTAGGGAGGGCTGCATCTCCCCTCCCAGAGGAGGTCGTCCTAGGGTCTGTGGCCAAAATAAAAATGGAAACACAGGGAAAATGCTGGCAGAGGGCCAAGCCTCAGCGGGAGCGGACAGTGCCTCAGGACCAGAATGGGAACAATCCTGTCGCAGCCTCTTTAGCATGCTCTCCAGTCTTTCCCCTGACCTCAGAACTTATGGTTTACTCAAGCTGAGACCCCAGCTCTGCTAACCCCCACTTGGAGTATGTACAACTTGACAATGGGCAGCACCTCTGGTCCCTTAGAGGCCACCCACACAGGTGGGTCACAGTTCTTTAAGCCGAGCACCAGCTCAGCAGACCTCAGCTCTGTCTAAGACTCCGGGATTTCTTCAGTGTCTGCTGCTGCTGAGACAATGCGCTAGACAACCATCAACCCCTCTGGTTTGCCCAGAAAGCACCAGATGTGGAGCCACCAGGGGACAGTGAGGAATCCATCTGCATCCCCCCAACCTTTATCCCCAGGCCTCTGTGAACCTGGGCTCCCCCAGGCCTGGCAGCTCAAGGGGGTTTTCAAATAGAGTCAAGGTGTATCCAGCTCCGTTGAGACACGGATCAAGACAGACAGTCCTCAGTGATCAGTCCTGGCCTGGGAGCCCCATGCTTCCGCTGAGAGGTCACCCTCAAATTGGTGATTAGACATTGCTTGGGGAAAAGTCTGTGAGGGCCATGCCCATGTCAATGGGGCAGGCTACCAGGGTGGGTCGCTGGTACTAGCAGGCTGGCCTGAGACCCAGACCCATCAGAGCACTGACTCCTTGGATTCGAGTTCTGGTGCAACCGCCACAGGGCCTGCTGGGTTCTGGTGTGTCACCAGGGGCGACGTCTCCTCCTCCGACTTGCAATTGGGAATGGCTTCCACCTTCACTTCTTGAAGCTCCTGCTCGCCTTTCTTCGCTGCCCTCTGATTCAGGTGGTTGAGGATCCCGGCTCCCAGGGCGTCCCCTTCCACATTCACCACAGTGGTGGTCCGGTCCCTGGTGGAAACAGGAAGGAGAAAGGACTGCTGTTATACCCAGAGTCATCAGTGGCAGGCACGGTCACCCGGCCACAGGGGAAGGCACCCTGCTGATTGTGGCTGTGGTGTGGGAGGGCATACACTGCTAACAGATCTGCTCTCAACCAAATCCCTTCAAGCAGCATTTACTCTCAGGAGAGTAAGATCTCACTGAGAAAATGTGGGAAAGAGAGAAGCCGAGGCTGGCGAACAGGTCACACGTGCATACTCCACAGTCCTGGGAGCTGATACGGGAAGGGCAATCCAGTTCCCTCCCACCATCTTTTCTCACACTTCTCTTCCATGGAATGGGCCTCGCTATAGAAGACATCGCATGCATTTGGGAGAAGAGAGTAGTCGTGGTTTGTGTTAGTTGTTCTTCCCCTCAGTGTCACAGTATGCCATAGATAACAGCACTGGCTTTCCCACAGCCTCCTTAGCCCAGGGTAGCTCAATGTCTACCCCAGTCCCTGGAGCTTACAGAAAGTTCTGGAGCCATTTTGAAGACAGAAAAACCGTGATCTTTTCCAAGGGCACTGGAGGGCTGATGCCCTCTGCAAGGGGCTTGTGTGCCCAAGGCCTCTGCTGGGCAGCCATAGGGATGCTAGTTCCCTTCCCAGCTGAGTACCTCTGAGATACATTCTCCACGGACAGGAGGAAGGAGGAGGAGGACACAGATGATCCCTGACATGGCTCTGGTTCTGTCTAGCTCAGAGATGGAACTCTGTCTGATGAAGTGTCTGCAGCACAGGAGTCTCTGTTGGACATTTCACCCCATTTCTGTGAAGAGCTCTCAGAATTCAGTCCTGTTATTTACATTGGAAAGACTACCATTTCCAAGTACCATCATGGACCCAGTGCCAGCGCCTGAAGCCAGCGGCTCTCAGCCTGGCCATGACCAGCCCAGCAGAACCGTTCTTACTAACATTTACTGAAAGCTGCCCCACATGCCCCGTGCTCTGTGCACTGTATGTTCATATGCTGACTCATTTAGGCCTCACCATGACTGTGCGGCTTCTACCATGGTTGCAAGAGCACGCATACAGAAAAGCCTGGGCTCAAGGCCTCATCTTCCTACCCTTGTTCTCTGCTGCCTCAGCACCACCACCTTAGGCAGCTTTCCCATAGGACAGTATTATTCCTACCTACAAAGCCTATCACGAGGCTCAGGTGTTCAAGTTCCAGATACTCTTGTGTCTGTAAGGAACCGCAGGGACAGCAGCCTGGCCATTCCCTTACCTAACTTCTCCTGGGTCCCAGCGCAGCGCGCACGCACGTTCTTCTCACATGGAGACTGACTATTCTTTGGGTGTTTGCAGGCCAGGGTTAGCCACTGCTCCAGTTGCCGAGACTCCACTCTGCTGTCAAACTGCAGCCCTCACACCCACTGAATGCGACAAGCACGCCTGGATGGCCAGGGCTCCCGCCGTTCTCAGCGTTCACTAGCTCTTGCCTGCTTTATCGTTGACTTCTTACTTTCGAAACCTCGTTTTGCCAGCTTAACTACAGACTCCTTCCAAAGCAAGGATGGTTTTAAGTTTCTCTACATGTAGCAGGTCTGATGGGAGCATCAGGTTCCCAGGGTCCTTGCTTTCAGCCACTTACACGATCCAGTCGACAGCCAGGATCAGAGAGAGGTCATGTGTGCTCAATCCAATGGCCTCCAGGATAATGGCGATGGTGAGGACCCCTCCAGCTGGCACGCCTGCTGCTCCAACACTGGATGCCGTGGCAGTCACCCTGGGGTACCACAAAGCAAAGCCAGCCTTGAACAGAATGTGGGGGTGGGGCAGAGACTTGCAGAGCATTGCCTGACTTGTAAATAACAAACACACACCCTAGGAAGCTCAAGAGATGATCCATTCCACAAGTACACTCAGACCTCATAGCCCCCAGTTCCGTGTTCACAATCAAACCAACCACAGATCAAAAACACTGAAAACAAACTGTCTCTACTGAACATCTATAGGCCATTTTCTTCTTATTACCTTAACGATATCATATGGCAGTGACTCACATAGCACTTACATGTTAAGTACATAACTAATCTAGAAATGATTTAAAGTATTGAGGAAGATGTGTTAATTCTATACAAGACACTATTGATATGGTTTGAACCTGATATGTCCACAGGCTGCTTTTAACACCTGTCTGTGAGCTGGCAGCTGTGCTTTGAAGGCTGTGGAATCTTTGGGCTTTATACCTGCTCCTGTCCTGACCTCCACCCTCAGCTTCCTATCTACCACCACGTGAACAAGAAATTACCCTTCTCTACCACGATGGACTAAAATCCCTCTAAACCAGGAGCCCCAAGAAACCTTTCATCTTTTAGGTCATTTCTTGCAAATATTTTGTCACAGAAATGCAAAAACTACTACATTACCCGTTATCTGTTGGAAAAAGATGTCCTGGAACCAGTGTGACTGTGACAGATACTTTGGATTGTCAGTTGATTGAGTGGAGAAATGTCTAGAGCCTTAGTGAGGCACACTTTTTGGGTATGTTTATGGGGACATTTCCAGAAAGGGTTACCTGGGGTGGAAGACTCACCCTAATGTGTAAAGGAGAAAGCCAGCTACAGGCCAGCACTCGCCCTGACCCAGCTGGATGTGAGCACACAGCTTTCCACACCCATTCCCAGACCTTTCCCACTACAGTGGACTGTATCCCTTCAAACTGCAAGCCAAAATACTGTTTTCTGTCAGGTATTCTGTCCCAGCAGCAAGAAAACTAACATAGCTCCAAGATACTGAGGGATGACAGTGATACATTCTCACTGTCTCACCTTTACAAATGAGACACCGAGTGATGGGGAGATTGGCTTTTCAATGCAAATCACACATTCACACATACATACACATATACACTCACACGTACATACATACATAACACACATAATATACACACATATACACACACATACCCATGTATATACACAGACACACACACAAAAGTTTTAAGCCTAAAGATGTAGGAAAGAATAACGAGCTCACAGAATGGTGAAGATCTGCCCTGCGTTCAGGTCCTTATTGTTGAGCTGGGCGATGAAGACTGCTGCCACACACTGGAAGATGGCTGCTCCATCCATGTTCACGGTGGCCCCGATGGGGAGGATGAACCTGCTGATCCTCTTGTCCACACCATTGTTCTCTTCAATGCACTTCATCATGGATGGAAGGGTTGCTGAGCTAGAAATGGGTGAAACACACACATGGAAATAGTCCTTCCTAGCCAGGCAAATGCCACTTGCCTCAGACCCTGCAATGCATCAGTGGGCAGCATCCTGGCAAGCGTCTGCCTTCTATACTCGAAATAAGGACGACAGTCAGACTTCTTGCAAAGTTTCCAGTGCAACTGCTAAGCCCCACAGCAGTCAAACACCACTTCCAGGATTCACTTGTTACATTCTTTGCATGAATTCACTCAAGGGCCTCAGTACAAAATGTTCCCAAGAGAACCGTGGGGCTTGCCTGGCTCCATTCCCATACATTCTGAGTAGCCAAGGTAGTCCCCAAGCCCACTCACCTGGAGCAGGTAGCAAAAGCTGTTGCAAATGGCGTGAGAAGGCCCAGGAGGAATCTGAACGGGTTTTTCCGTGTAAAAGCAAAATAGATAAGAGGCAGAACGATTCCTCCGTGAATGACGTGGCCCAGGATAGATGCAAAGATGTACTTCCCGAGGCTGGTCACCAGCATGATGATGTCCTTCATCTCCACAATCTTGCTGCCGATCAGGAACGTGATGCCTATAGGGACGTACCTAGGTCAGAAGCACAGACACTCATCAGGGAGGGGCTGGGAGATGCTGAGACAAAACAGGGCCTTCCAACCGAGTCATCTTCATCTTCCTGTAGAGTAACCCTAAACACAGAAAAAGATGTGGGTGGCTTTTTTTTTTTTTTGGTATATACATATCTACTTTCTTTTAGTTTTTCTTTTCTCCTCTTTTTCCTCCCCTTTCCTTCCTTGTAGACAGGTTTCACTATATAGTCCAGGCTAGTCTGAACTTGAAATCCTCCTGTCTCAGCATCCTGAGTACTGGGTTTACAGGCATGTGGCATTACACCTGGCTCTACATTGTTCCTAACTGATTGACTGCTGCCAACTACATGGCAAAAGGGCAACGAACTAAAAGCTGACGGCCTTGAGACTGTAAGCCGACTTTTAGCTTTGCTCAGACTTGTCCTGAGAACTCAGAAACACAGGAATCCCACAGAGCTGCTGTGAAACTAAGTGCGCATAGCCCAGGGCGTCTGTGAAATTTTACATTCTTTGTGGTTTGAAAGACATGATCCCATGGGAAAAAGTCATTAACAGTGATGTTCTGGGAACACTGCCAGAAGAGGAAGATTTTTTTTTTCTTTTAAAGAGAGAAAAGGCATAAATTATAGAAACTACAAAGAACAAAAGTCAGTTGCCCTAGTTGAATATCAATTCAGTGACAATTCTATAACTGTTTTAATTTGAAAAATTTAATTTACAGTTAATAATGCCTCCTTCTTCAGAATTCAAGGGGCATAGAAGGGAGAGCAATGTGAAGTCTCTCGCATGAGCCCCCAGCACCCGAGCAGATGTGGCCAGTGTGATTGGCTTCTTCAGTTTTCTTTCTAGAGACATTCTAAGCAGTATCAGAAAATTTAAGTCTCGGTTTCAAATAGGAATACTCCCCCTCTTGGGGACTAGAACACTCCTCTTAATCAAGCCAGGTCCCTCCTCAGACAAGCACCCCTCCTCCCTGGGTACCTAGATATAGAGAAATGCATTGAAATCTGAGCTTCTCTTATATTTCACATTCTGCCTCCCAGACCTTCGTGTCAGCATTTAGAAAGCTGGTGTGTGTGTGTGTGTGTGTGTGTGTGTGTGTGTGTGTGTGTGATGAAATACATCAAAATGAGTGTTTAAGCCATCTTTATGTGTAGAGTTGATCTTCCCTGAGTGCATTGGAACTGCTGGGCAGCCGTTGCCACCACCCAGCCCAGGAGTGTCTCCATCAGTCCAGAGTGAAGCTCTGCTCTCATTCAACAGCAGCCCCCATGGCCTCCACCCCCACCCCAGCCTCTGGTAACTGCTGTTGTAGGTACACAGAAGCAGGGCCATACATATTTATCTTTCTGTGATCTTGCTTCGGCAGCCTGATGTCTTCAAGGTTCCTCCGCATTGTAGTAGATGTCAGAATAGCATGTTTTATAAGGCTGAGTAACACTCCATTTTCTGCGTACCACATTTTGCTTTTCTACCCGCCTACTACTGGTAGACATTTGGGCTGTTTCAACCTTCATCCCACTACTTTTGTGGTCGGTTTGAGACAGGATTACAGGTAGCCAAGGCTGTTGCTGAGCTCCTTGCTCCTCTTCCCAGGGGCTAGGATTACAAGCTTGTATGGCCTCATGACCTTGTGTTCGGCATTTCCTCAGAATGGAAGTGCCTTGCTTTCTTCCTAGGTTCTCATCTTTGGAAAATGTCTGTCTGTGTTCACATGCCTGTGTTCTTTAGGTCAAGACTTCAAGTAGGGACTCTGCCGACTTGAAGATGTGCTCAGCCTAAACATTACTAAATGGTGCTGAATTATTCTCTAACCTCTGGCTGCCACCAGCAGTCTAGAGGGAAGCCTCGGGCCTGCTCCTGCACCAATGTCCTCCCGTGGGAGATTTTCTTCCCGGGAGACTATTGGAGACGTCAGGGAGACAGTTTCATTGTCACAACTCTGAAGTCCAGCTCTAGAGGTCAAAAGCACCTGGGTTAAGAACCCTATTCTCAACCTACGGGGGCACAAAAGACTGAACCATCAACCAAAGAGCACGCATAGGCTAGACCTAGATCCCCCACAAATAGGTAGCAGATGCACAGCTTGGTCATCATCTGGGTCCCCTAACAATGGGAGTCAGAACTGTCTCTGACTCTGTTGCCTGCCTCTGGATCCCTTTCCCCTAGCTGGGCTGCCTTGTCAGGCCCCCATGGAGATGTGCTTAGCTCTGCTATGACTTGAGGTGCCAGGGTGGGTTGGTACCTCTTGGGGGCCTCCCTTTCTCTGAGAAGAATGCGGGGAAGGGGTGCATGAGGATGGGACTGGGAGGAGAGGAGGGAAGCACTGGGATCAGGCTGTAGTGATTAAATGAAAAAAGTTTTAAAAAAATCACTAGGTACAAACACACACACACACACACACACACAGATCTTATTCTCATTCTAATCAATGCCTGACAAAATGAAGACGCCATGACTTGATTTTCAACGGAGGTGGGTACCCCAGGATGTGGACTGCTCGTGCCAGCTTTCCCTTCTGTGAGCTGCCTGCGCATGCCAGTCCACACTCTCAGCAGTGTGAACACGCAAGGACACCAAAGTGGGATGTGGTAAAGCCAGTCCTTGGGAGATTCAGAGGGTGGGATAGGAAGTTCTAAAGCATCCTTGGCTACACAGCAAGTTCAAGGCCAGCCTGGGCTACAGGAGAGGCTGCCTCACAGAGCCAGGCCAGGCCAAACAACTCTCTCCGGAACAACAATCAAGTGAAGTGGCACGTTTGCAGTGTGGGTTGCCTTACATGGTTTTTACACCGAGAAAGAAAAACACCATTGACGGGGTCTAAATTTGGCCTGTCAGTATCAACTTTCTCCTAAAACCAGTCCAATTGGCACCTAAGTCATCAGAGAGAGAAAAGCACTGGGATCGCTAGCGGCTGACCATAAGAAATACTGTCTGTGACGGCATAAACTAGGTCTGCTGAGGTGATGTGGGAGCTGGTTTTTATATCCACTTGTCACAGGCTAGCTAAGTCCTTGGAAAGAGAGAACATTAATTGAGGAAAATACCCTCGTTTGACTGGCCTGTGGTACAGTGTATTTTCTTGAGTGATGACTGGGATGGGAAGGCCCAGGTGACCTTGGCCAGTACCACCAGGTGGTCCTGGGTGCTATAAGAAAGCAGGCTGAACAAGCCACGAAGATAAGCCAGTAAGCAGCATCCCTCTATAACCTGTGCATCAGCTCCTGCGTCCTGGCTGCTGGGATGGGCTGCTATGATGGGCTGGGATGTGAGGCTGTAAGCTAAGATAACCCCTTCCTCCCCATGTCATTTATGGTCTTGGTGCTTCACCACAGCAATAGAAACCCTCAGAAAGACAATGTGAAATGCCACATTTCACCTTTGTTTTGCCACAAAACAAAGGTGAAATGCCAGCAAAGCTTTTAAGACATGAGGCCTGGAACTGGTCTGATTTCTGGGACGTTGCTTTGAAGGAGACGGTCAAATTATTATTTTTTAGTCAGGAATCAAGCTAATGGTTTCTGTTGCACAATCATCCTTTCATCAAAATGACACAAAGAAACACTTATAAATTAAAAGCTTTCATAAGAAACCATGCCGACTTTTATGTAAGCAGGGAGGGGATGAGTTTGTAGCAAAAGGTCACACTGACAGGCTGGAGAGATGGCTCAGTGGATAAGAGTGCTTGTTGTTCTTGCAGTGGGCCTGGGTTCAATCCCAGCATCCATGTGGTGGCTCATGGCCACCATGGCTCCAGTTGCAAAAGGTCACACTGACGAGCCTCCTTGAAGCTTAAAGTTTATCATTTTAAGATAAAATAACTTTTTTATGCACCAGACAGTAAACTGGACATGGCAAATATAGGGTTGACATGGGAATCTATACATGGATCGTGGTGACAAAAGTCAAGGAGTCAGCACGAACACCAAACAGTATCTATGGGCATACCAACCTGTTCTCTAGGAGACCCAGCCAAGAGGAGAAACGAGCACACTGAATCACTTCCCTAAAGATTTAAAGCATCCTTTTCCTCCTCCTCCTCCTCACCATAATAGTCATCATCACTATTATTGTCATTAGTGTGTGTGTGTGTGTGTGTGTGTGTGTGTGTGTGATATGTGTACACGTGAAGGTTGGAAGACAACGTTTGAACATCTGTTTTGTCCTCCCACTGTGAGATCTAGAGAGTAAACTCAGGTTGTGAGGCAAGCATTCTTACCCACTGAGCCATCTCACTGGTCCAATCAACACTTTTTGTAGCATGACATCATCATTTTGTACCATGTACGTCATCAACCTAGTGTACTGATATCTCTCCTAGATGCCAGGGGGAAATCAGAGGACGAGAGGTGGCAGTCACACTCACCACATAATCCATGACACCAGCACCATCGTGGCCTCATTGAAGGAACTGAAGAACCGGATGAGCTCTTCTCCTTCATGGCCTAGCTTCTTTAGAGCCACTCCTAACACCAGGGAGAAAAGGACCAGTCCTAAAATGTTCATTCCTTCAATGTTGGCGACAATGGGGATCTGTAGAGCAGAAGAGAGGCATGACTCAAGCCCAGCAACAGACGAGTGGGACTACAGAATGGATGTGCTCAGTGTCTGAAACTCTGTGCAGAACAAGCAAGTGCTCAGATACACGAGTAAGTTAAAACCAAAGGAGAGAAAACGATGGGACAAAGAGCAGGAGAATGCAGGAAGTCAACGAATAAAAATTTTACCTATTAGCTGGGAGTAATCATAGCACTCAGGAGGCTTGAGGGGAGAAGCACTGAGGTTGTTTGTTTTAAAATAGTTTTTATTACACTTTATTCACTTTGTATCCCAGCTGTAGCCCCTCCCTCATCCCCTCTCAATCCGGCCCTCCCTCCCTCTTCTCCCATGCCCCTTCCCCAGTCCAAGATAGGGAGGTCCTCCTCCCCTTCCCTCTGACCCTAGCCTATCAGGTCTCACCAGGACTCTGCATTGTCTTCCTCTGTGCATGGTAAGGCTGCCCCCCAAACCCCACCTCAGGGGGAACACTAAGGTTTTGAGGCTAACCTGGGCTATAAAAAACCCAAACCAATCTGGTTGTTAGATGTCCTTCGGAGACCCAAGCGCTGTAATTGTCATCTCCCAAATGCCAACACATCTTATGCTGCTTGGCTCTTATACTGACCTCCTAGCGGACAAATCTCACGAGATTTTCAGGATTCATGTGGGCTTTGCTAACTCACTGGCTGAAAATGTGTAGACATAACCCAGGTGTGTGGTGGCATACACCTTTAATCCCAGCACTAGGGAGGCAGAGGCAGGTAGATCTCTGTGAGTTTGAGGCCAGCCTGGTCTACAGAGCAAGTTCCAGGACAGCTAAGGCTATACAACAAAATTCTGTCTTGAAAACCAACTCCCCCCCCCCCCCAAAAAAAAAAAAAAAAGATGTGTAGACATAAGAAGCTTTGTGTTCCTAACAATGTGGAATCCCGACATGGAGAAAACAAGCATTTCATCCTGTCAAAACACCACAGCCCGGCATGACAGTGCTGGGACTCAGTGCTTAAGAGGCAGAGGCAGTAGGATTTTCAAAAACAAACAGGGGCTGGAGAGGTGCAGTTTGGTGCTCTTGCAGAGGATGGGAGTTCAGTTTCCAGCAGCTCACAATCACAAGGAACTCCAGCTCCAGAGCTAATAGCCTCCCCTGGTCTCCTCAGATGGCCGTACTAAGGCATAAAACCCACATACAGACACATACATATACATATGCATAACAACTAAAAATAACTCTAAAGAGCAACAAGAAAGAAAATCTCCATAAAGTGATGTCTAGAAAACATGCAACATGGTAAAAACCCCAGATATTAGTCCCAGTTCTGGGACTGACTTCCTTGAGCCTTGGGGTTCTTCATTACAAGACAAGAATGAGCCCAGGTAGCTCTCAGCTGCTGTTTTTGTTTTTTTTTTTTAATTACCTTTATCTGTTATATGCATGGTCCTGTGTGCACACACTTGGCATACATAGCGCGTGTGTCTATACACGCGTGTGTGAACACACATACACACACAGCAGAGGACATGTCTAGGAATGAATTCTCTCCTTCCACAGTGGGTCCTACAGATCAAGCTTGGTCATCAGAACCTAGCAGCAACAGACTTAGCCTGCTGGGTCATGAGGCATGCCGGCTGGCAGAGCCCTGAGCCCTTCAGCCCTTGTATGATGAGGCATGTGGGCTCGTGGAGGGCAGAGTTTCTCCTCTTCCCTCTGTCAGCCCAGAGCAGTACGGAATTATTGGGCTGGATAGTTCCCAGGTCCCTCATCCCTTCTATCTAGTCATCTCAAAAGCTAGGCCATGGCCCAGTGTCTGGTAAATAGACATTTAAATTTGCCATAAATACACTTTCAATAGATTTCACTCATTTCCAGGTTAACTGGATACATCTGAGTGAAAGGTTTGACTCACAGGACACTCACCAATGACCAAGAATACAAACATGTCATAATGACAGATGGGGAGCCATGTCATTTTCTTCCAACTTTTCATTAAGAAATATCTCAAAGCTTATGGTAATGAAGTACAGGAAGACACCCATCACACACTATTTTGTTTACACTAATATACAAGTTTACCAGAACACGTCTAATAGTGATACTAGGTAAGGAAGGCCATCTGCAGAGCCTGAGTAAGTTGAGCTGAGTAACTTGATCTTTCTGTGGCTTAGTTCTACACCTACAAAAACAAGGATAAAAACAACAGTGAATACGTAGCTGTTAGGAAGATTAAGTATGTTATGTCCGTGAAGTACTCAGACTGTTTCTAGAAAATCAAAACTAATAATTTGTTTTTGTTTGGGGGGACCAGTCCAGGCTGGTCTTGAACTTACAGAGCTAAAGATGGCCTTAATTGATTCAGCTGCTTCCACATCCTGGGAGTCAGAATTACAGGCATGCACTGCCATGCCTGGTTTTATGATGGTCCGTCCAGAGCTTCTGCATGCAAGAAAGCTCTACCAATGGAGTTATAGTCCCAGAAGTTCTTTTATTTGTTTTGTTTTTTGGAGGAAATACATATTTAGTTTACAGTTTCAGATATTTTAAGCTCACCATGGTAGGGAGCACATAACTGATAGGAGACCAAGACAAGGAATACATAGTATAATAAAGGAAGGCTTTTTCTTTTCTTTTCTTTTCTTTTCTTTTTTTTTTCCTGCTTTGTGAGACAGGGGCTCGCTAGGTAACTAGGGCAGACCTAGAACACACAATTTTACTGCCTGTACCTCTCAAGTGATGGGATTACCACTCTATTATTAGTTTGATGGAAATTTACTTAGAGATCATCTTAGAGTATATTCTTACAATGTTATTGTAATACCATAGATTTCTGAGTACTGCTATTCTCTCCTGAGACCTGGCCTATCAGAGAAATAAGGTTAAGGGGCTATAAAGAAAGACCTGAATTGCAGGCCCTTCTCTACTACTGGTTGGGTGGTCTGTGGACAAGTCAACACTAGCAGGACTTATGGGCTGCCTGGCAAACACCTGGTACTGACCTGAGAGTACTGACTCATTCTGAAGCCCTAGCTGGGACTGAGGGTCAAGAATCAGTGTAATCAGGGAACTCATCTATTTTTCAAATGCTGGTTTCAGAAAATCTGAATTCCAAGGTATGGTATTTGAGATTACTTATTTCCAGATCTGGAACTGACTTTCTGGCTTGGAGCAAGAAAGCTGGTGGCATGTGGCTCAGCATCCCAAGGATGCTGAGATTTAATGTCACTGTAGTGACATCAGCTTTGACAAGGTTAGGACAGCCAAGCAGTGTGGCGCCTCTGCATACTCTGTTCCCACTACCTGAACCATTCTCTCCCTGGGTCAAGGCCTCCCTGCTCACCAAGGCTAAGCACATGGCCGACCAGCACATGAATGTCCTTCCTCTCTCTGCCTGTGTACATGCTCTGTTTCTTTTTCCTCCCAAGCACCCACCACTGGTGGATCAATTTGTTCAATGGTCCTCTGCACTGGAGTGGGCTCTGCAAGGGCAGGGCTCTGTCTGGAGTGAGTGCCACCCAACTGTGGCACCCAATGGCTGCCAAATGTCACTGTTGAGTGAATTAATGATCCAACAAAAGGCTAGGTGTGGACCCAGGGAAAGTTATTGCAGATCAAAGCAGGCATAGAGGAGAGCCACAGGTGAGGGCTGGAGCTTTTCATTGTCCTTAGGCTCCTGGATTCCTGGTTAATCCTGCCAGTAGCATTCCACCCTTGGGGACACAAATAACTCTACCTGTGTCTTAAAAAATGAAGCCTGGAATTGGCAAGGCCACACAGATCCTCTGTTAAAGAACTAACATCCCTGAATTTACTGTGAGAACGGGGACACCTGCAGGGGGATGCCTGTGGTCACTAGCACTTCCGTGGGAGAAATCAGAGCCCACAGCAATGCCATGTCTGACAAAACTTGAAGGACAGGTGGGTTCTAGGATGCCTCCATGCTTCAGACAGTCCTAAATGAGCCCCAGCATACCATTTCAAGCTATTTGCTGTGGGAATCAGGCTGTCCTGACACTCAAATGACACATCAAAGGAGAATGTTGACTCTTTCTTATTGTTTGTCTTGAGACAAGATCTCACTTTGTAGCTCTGGCTGTCCTGGAACTCATTCTGTAGACCAGGCTGGCCTTGAACTCACAGAGTTCCACCTGCCTCTGCCTCAATAGGGTGTGATTAAGGGTGTGAGCCACTACAGCTGGCTTGACTGTTTTACATACACAAATAACTTGAACTCTCCAAAGTTACCAAGTTGATGTAAAGTCAAGGAAAACATCATTTTGTTCTAATCTACCAAGTGTCATTTACCATTTTAGAAGAGTGTTATTGATGAAACAAAGTACTAAAATCCAAATCACTAGTCCAACAGGCCAACCTAAAGATGCAGCTATGGCATTCTGGATTATTTATTATACAGGCAGATATGAAAGTATCTACTTAGCACCTTTTGTTTTCAAAATGTGCAAAAAAGGCACTAAACATTAGGCTGAATTTTGCCTTACTGGTTTTATTTATTACTTTTGTTATTCTGAAACAGGCACTTCAACTCTGTAGCTGGGGCTGAAACTCCCATCTCAGACTCCTTAGTGCTGAGGTTGTGGGACTCTCAGCAGACACAGCTTTATCACATCTATAGTGACAAGGTCACTATGTTGCACTGGCTGGCCTGTTTGATCCTCTTCTAGCTGGAAACACAGGCACACGCCACCATGCTCAGCTCCCTCTGGTTTTACTATCACTTCATTTTATTTTTGAGACAGAATCTTCCTGTATAGCCTAGTGTATCCTGGAACTCATGGTGATTCTCCTGCCTCAGGCTCATAAGTGCTGGGATTATAACCGTGCCTTATCAGTACCAGGCTTCACTGTTTTTAAGTCCAGATTTATTAATTCCAAGTATATGCAAATACACAAACCCTTTTTTAAAATATCTTCTATAACTGTCTACTTGTATGGTAAAATACGTTTTGGGTTATTATTTAATTTTTATGCTGAGTCCCATACCCATTACATTTTAGGTAGGAGGGCGTTATGAAATAGCTTACAGACCTCTGAAGATTTCAGTGCTTCATACTCTGGCATTTGGCTGTGGTGTCAGAAGCAAACCTAACCTGGAGGGTTAAATATTCCATTCAGACACCTAAGCTCCAACCCCAGGAAGTAAAGGACACCGTTGGGCAGCCCTTCATGAAGGGAGCTGGCTTGCTTTGAACACATTTTCGTAGATGATCTTCTGAAGAGCCTCACCTTCTCGTAGGTCACGTTCCCCGAGCTGGTGTTATGGGGCAGGTAGGTATAACCGGTTGCAGACTAATAAAGAGGAAGAAAACCCATCGTTAGTAAACAGGTATAAAGCCCCACCTAGTGGCATTAAGGCACAGTGAGGTCTCGCTCTGCTGCTGCCACTACTTATGTGAGCATGCTAGGCAGGCTTCACTCGGCTGGCCTGACGCTGACCTCTGAAACCTGCATAAGGTACATCAACACCAAGGCAGTGAGCCCTTCTAGACAATTTTCAGGTTATTTAGGGACCCAAGGAAACAGAGAATTTGAATCTGTCCTTGGGCAAAGAAGATGTACACAATTTCCTGCTGATAGTTTGATACTCCAACAGCTCATGTTTCATAGTATTTGAAGAAGTTTGACACAAATTCCAGAAAGCCAAAGTTTCATTACATTTTATTTTTCATTCATCTACTATGCTCCACTGTGTTCCAGAATGACTCAAGTGTGGCTGCTCTTTGGCATCCAATCTGACTTGAGCTGCCATCTCCAGAGGAAGGGACGTGAGGCAAGGCAGCGTCTTCCGGCCACGTCTCCCGGGTGTTGGTTGACTAGACACACGCCTGCCCATGCATGGTGTGTACGGCAGCTCTGTCCTTGCTATGAGTGGACTCTGCTGGAGCCCAGTTCTTCCTCCTAGCTACTGAGGTCATGTGACTGCACAATTGTCAGACATCCACATGGAGGTATAAACCAGACTGTCTGTTTGGTGTCCATGTTTCATGAGCTTTGACTTCTCTCAACTTTATCAAGGTTTCACAGGACAAATGTGCCCAATTGTCCCATGATTGGCATGGCAGGGAGACCAACCACAACCATCCTTCTGTGACAAGCACCAAAAGCTCCATGCATCTATTGTTTTCTCTACCTTACATTCTACACACAAGGCACTCACTTTTTTCTTGCAGCATGTACATACAACCTTTATAATCAGAACAAAAGCGTTATTTCTGAAAATTCTATAATGTTTAGGATAATCTCCAAATGACAGTTTGAAGGCATTTCCTCAATGATCCGAAAGGATCTTGGAGTCCCCCTTCTACATTTTTTTGTTGTTGTTATTTTGTTCCACGTATCTATCTGTAAAAGAAAGCCAACCCTAATGTTACTAAGTTCTGTTTGTAACAAGATCCCTCCTGGGGCTTGCTCTGGGATATCCATGAAGAGGCTCCTCTGGGCTCCCCCTTCATCTTCCTCATGGAGGTACCTCCCTCCCTCCCCATCTCGCCCCATCCCTCCTTTTTTCACTTCAAGTTTCAAAGGGAAGCCTCTCCTTCCCTCCACGGCCACCTCATTTGACTCTAACATACATTGTACCATTTTCTGCATCATGCTCTCCTTCCCACTTGGAGGCCTGATCATGATTTCAGGGCCACTTCTAATAAGCCTCATTTCTGAAGGGTTCCCTCCTTTCCTACACTCTGGAGCATTCATTTATGCGGTTCCCTGATCAAAGTTTCATATATTTGACAAAGTAGCAAACCTTACCGAATTGAATGTTGCAACCACGAGATTGGAAGGAAACAGGTTTCTGTTGAAAAAGAAAGCATTCGTCAGGGTTGTAGGTTTTGTTGTTGTTGTGCCTTGTCATTTTTTAAGAGGTTGGATGACCTGGGGCTCTGCATATAGGAGGCAAGTGTCCTATCCTTGAGACCTACCCCAGCTCTTTAAAAATGGATAGTATCTCATTTAGCCAAGACAGCCTTGAAACTCACTATGCAGCAGAGATAATGTTGAATGTGTACCACCAGCTGTTTTTTTAAAACAAGATTTATTTTTATTATCTAAGTATGTGTGAATGCGCATTCACATACGTGTACGGGCACTCATGGAGCTCCAGCAAGGGTGCTGGGTCCTTCAGAGCTGCAGCTGCAGTTGAGTAATCTGAGGCCCTGGGAATGGAGCGCTATTCCCTGTCAAGGGCAGAGAGCACTCCGAACTGCTGAGCCGTTTCCCCAGCCTCAGGGATTTTTATTTATTTAATTTTGAAGCAAGGTCTTACTATGGAGTCCAGGCTGACTTTAAACTGTCTACCTTCCTTCCATAGCTCCCCGAGAGCAGGAATTATAATTATGCATCGACACACCAGCACAACCAATGGATTTTGTTATATTTACAGTAATTGAGATCCATATACAGAACTGGGAGATTTTTGGAAGGAAGGGAATGAGGGTCCTAACATTTGTCCTGGCAAGTACAGCAAAATCCTCTACAATTAACTTTAACAAAGCCCTTAGAGTCTCCAGTGTTCAGCATGACAATAGCCTTATTTATAACTACCTGGGCCTGGACTAACTCCAACCAAGAGATTTTTTTTTTTTTTTTTTTTTCACAATTTGAACACTCATTCAACCTTCCAGGAATACAACTACTAAGCAAATTATGGGATAATGGTTCATTTTTATTTGAAAGTTTCCAAGAATTACTCATCTTGCTAAGAAATTACAGCACCGATGGCAAATTATAAGATCTGAGTCCTTCTTTTTACACTGACTTAAGTCTGTGCTCATAGCAGTGGCTTTGTCCTTCTCTCTGTGTGCACCACTATGTCTACTCAGCAGTGATTCTAAACCAGAGATAAGGACCCAACCTCTTTGCTTTTTTACATATTTTACATATTTTAAAGAGTTCTTTACTTATTTGTGCACTTGTAAACACACACTATGTGGTCAGCCATGTTGAAGCCAGAGGTTGGTGGAAGTCAGATGTTTTCCTCAATCATTTACCACCTTATTTTTTTGTTTCTCACTGGCTCTGGAGCAAGGAAATCCCAACAATCCTGTCTCTCCTCCTCCTCAGAGCTGGGGTTAAAGGCATATGTGGGATGTCTGGTTTGTTCCACGGTGCTGAGAACCAAACTTCGGTCCTTATGATGTGTAGCCATCACTTTAACCACTGGTCATCTCTCGAGTCTCGCATTTACACATAAAGCACATTTTTAAGTGGCTGGAGAGTTAGTTTAGCAGTTAAGAACATGGACTGCTCTTCCAGAGGACCAGACTTTTATTCTCAGCATCCACATGGCAGTTCACAACATTCTGTAACTCACACATGTGATATACGCAGGCAAAACACCAATACACGTAAAATGAATAAAACCAAACAAATACATTTTATTGTAATTATTTTCCTTTCATCTTTTATATTAGTAAAGTCATTTTGATGTCTTGAAATACATGTATAGGAATGGACTTTATGGATCAAAGTTATCATTAAAGCATTTGTTATTAAAACAAAACAAACAAAAGCGGCAATAGAAATTGGTAAAAATGGCTCAGTTAGTAAAGTGCTTGTTGCTCAAACACAAGGACCTGAAATAAATACTAGGGAACTATAGAAAAGCCAGGAGCAGAAGTGTAATAGATTCCAGTGTTGAGAGTTCTAGAGTAGCCTGGTAAAGTGTCACACAACTTTGATTCCAGCACTTGGGAGGCAGAGCAGGTGACTCTCTGTGAGTTCCAGGCCAGCCTGGTCTATAAAGAGAGTTACAGGGCAGCCAGAGCTACACAGAGGGACCCTGTCTCAAAACAAGCAAAAATATGAGCATGATTGAAGAGAAAGATGCCTGGCTTGGATCTCTGAGGTTCATGAACTGTGAACGCCTGGACACACACACACAAATAAACAAATAAACAAACAAATGAGTTTGCAGAAGAACTGACTGAGTCCAAAATCTACTCAAAACTTTTTTTTTTTTTTTTTGAGACATCTCTTTATATGGACTAGGCTGCCTCAAACTCCCAAGTGCTGGGAATAATCCTCTTTGGAGCCAGGCTCTATATAGAATGCTGGCCTTAATTTACAAGATACCACATTCCAGCAATATACTTCCAGCAGAAACAAAAAGTCTGGAAGAATGAAAGCTCAGGCTCATCCTTTACCCAGATCCCTGTGCTGGACTTCCCCACCGATTCTTACTCCTGTAATCAAGTTGAAATGCTGAATTAATGGTCACAGAGGCAGGGAGCACCTGGGAGATGGGCCTCTGGCTATTCCTTTCAGGGATTATCTTAGTTTAGGTAACTGAGGTGGGAAGACACAGCCTAAAAGTAGGTAGAACCATTTCCTGGGCTTGGGATCCTGAGTTAAATGTAAAGATTCTGTTCTCTGATGTGGATGCAGTGTGCCCAGGTGCTTCAGGCTCCTCCCATCTTGATGAACTGTACCTTGAACTGTGAGCCAAAATAAACCCTTTTCTCTAAGTTGCTTTTGTTAGGGTATTTTATTACAGCAACAGGAAAAGTAAACCAAGGCGGGCTATTCTTCCATCAAGCAAACACACAAACACACACACACACAACATATGGGTTCTGAAATAGGCAGGTGTAGCTCCAACCTAGTGATGGCCAGTCTAGGAGAGACTCCTGGTATTCATTACTGCACAGTCCCTTTCCTTGGGTGTGATGCAGTCTATGGCTGGCTTGCAGTGGTGCCATGCACCAAAAGTGGTAGGCCATTCCTTCCATGGTTTGGTCACCTAAAGTTGTAGCTTCCCATCTTGTTCGCATACTCTCCTGATGGCCTTCTGGGCTTACACACTTATAAACAGGAAGCAGCCATTCTGGAAAGCCCCACTTGACAAGAAACTGAGGGTGGCATCCAGCCAGCAGTAGGAACCATGGCTTCAAGTCCAAACCTCAATGAGGTAAATTCTGCCAACAAGTTAAGTCTCCCCTACATGAGCTTACAGATGAGCGCCCAGCCTCGGCTGATGCCTTGATGCCAGGCTGCAGTCCTCTAACAGATGGAAGCCCAATGCCAAGACTCCCGCCTCACAGACCTCCAGGATTATACCTGGGTGGGAGCTGAAGCTGCTGTATTGCAGCCACTTGTTATGTAGTACTAGATAGCTAATATACAACCCAATAGTATAAATGAGATGAAAATCAAACCCAAAACTTCTTCAGAACTCTCTGTGCTCCCAGGGGCCAGGCAGCATTTACATCTCTCTATACTGATCGCCATCATCCTTAAGAACAACCAGCAAGAACACATGCATGAGAGCAGAAAAATGGTGATTCTTGGCTGAATTAACTGCTGAAAATTGTGATAAATGCTTATTATGGGCATTTTTCTTTAAACAGGCAGACATGGACTGGGGATATAGGTCAGTTGATAGCATATATGAACTGGATTTGGTCCCCAGCACCATTTAAACTGGCCACATACCTATAATCTAAGCCCTTGGGAGGTAAAGGCAGGAGGATAGAAAGTTTGAAGTCATCTTTGATTATACAGTGAGTTTAAGACTGGCCTGGGTTACATAAAACCCCATTTTTTTTAAAAAATATAAACAAGCAACTTATATGGGTAGTCTTTGGTATATCTGTGAAAAACAATATATTTATCTTCCTCCCATTAAGAAATAACTTCCCATCCCATGCCCATGGGACTAGGTCTGGCATTTCCTTCTGTTTGCTATTCTCCTGAGGAGCAGAAAGAGAACCTGTGGCAGCCTTTCCTGTCTTTACCTAGTATCTGCCAATTCTTGGCTCCCAGACCCAGTTGGTCAGAGAGTTCTCCTTCTGTGAGGACAGGGAAGTTAGGGAAACTGCCAAGTCAGAAAACATCCACCTTCTGTCCAACTAGTTTTATGTCAACTTGACATAAGCTAGTCCAGTGGTTCTTAACATGTGGGTTGAAACCCCTTTGGGGGTCAAAGAACCCTTTTACAGGGTCACCTAACACCACCAGAAAACACAGATATTGACATTACAATGTGTAACAGTAGCAAAATTACAGTTCTGAAGTAGCAATGAAAATAATTTTATGGCTGGGGTCACCACAAGAGGAACTGTATTAAAGGGTCGCCGCATTAGGAGGGTTGCAAACACTGTTTTAGTCATCAGAAAAGAAGGAACCTCAAATGACAAAATACCTCCATAAGACCCAGCTGTAGGGTATTTTCTTAATCAGCAGTTTGATGGGACAGGGCCCAGCCCACTGTAGGTGGTACCAACCCTGGGCTGGTGGTCCAGGAAACTCCTCCATGGCCTCTGCATTAGTTCTTGCCCCTAGGTTCCTGCACTGTTTGAGTCCCTGTCTTGACTTCCTTTAATGATGAACAGCAATTTGGAGTGTAAGCCAAATGAACCCTTTCCTCCCCATCTTGCTTTGGTCATGGTGTTTCATTGCATCAATAGAAACCCTAACTAGGATAACCTTCCCCACAGGGAATAATTTACCCTGCAAATGCTTCCCATCCTGCAGTGTTAACTGCTTCCCGGGTGGGTATGAGCAGTTTTCCATTCACAGCTTAGAAACAGACTTTCTTACAGGAGGATAGCCCTTGGTTTAAGTCTTTTTCTGTTCTACCTCATCTCTTAATCATGAGCCCTAACCATTTCATCCAGAATGGATCCTAACAGAGTTCATTTGAAGACCATCCATGAGTTTCAACAAAAAAACAAAAACAAAAACAAAACCACAAAAAACTCCTGCCTTACTCCCCCCCCCCAAAAAAAAAAAAAAGGTAAAGTTCAAAAGAATGTAGTTTGGCAGTCCATGATAAAGTTGAAATACGTTCGCCATGATTCAGCTCTCTTATGCCTAGATATCTGCCCAAGAGAAACAAAAATATGTATCTACAGGAGGGTCAGTGTGCATGACAGCATTACTCAGAAAGGCCCCAAGTGCCACGTCCATCACAGATGAATAAGCAGACTGTGATAAATCAATACAGTGGAGCGCCAGTTGGCAATAAAAAGAACCAACGGATACACACAACAGCACAGAGCATCTCAGTGGCACTGAACTGAGCAAAAGAAGACAAGGTAAATCCATTCTGAATGAGCGCACTGGTAGGACACTCGAGGAACACAAACCGATGGTTTAAAAAGAGTTGCCCAAGACCCAGGTGAAGGGTGGAGAATACTGAGAACAGACACGGTGAGGGTAACTCCATTCAGTATGTTGATTTTGGTGGTAGTTACGAGTTACTCATGTATCAAAATTCACTAAAAGCGTGTGCTTACCATGGGTGCCTTTCACAGCATACAAACCATACCTTAACACTGTTCAAACAGTCAAAAAAAAAAAAAAACCAAAAAAAACAAAAAATAAAAAACCCATAAACAACATACAAACAAAAAATAGAAAGAAAGACAGAAATTAAGAAAAGCCTGCAATCTATTACTTGGGAGGCAGTGTAGGAGGATCAGGACTTCAAGACCATCCTGGGCTACACTGGACCCCGCCTTAAACAAACTCAAAAACGTACAGTGATTACTGCAAAGAAGATTCTACAGTGAAAGAATATGTATGCCTGACAGGATGACTACACTTAGCTTATGGCACAGATCTCAAGCCCTAGGGAGATGAGTTAGCTTCCTCCTAGCTGTGTTTAATATAAACAAGAGAACAACTTGAAGGGAGGGATTATTTGTCCATTCCAAGCTTTCAGTAGGATCAGCGAATCATGGCAGAGAGCAACTCGCATCACAGCAGACAGGAAACAGTGGAAGAAGCCCAGGGCCGGGTAAGAACACTATCTGCAGTGCTCTCCTTGCTCCGGGCAGGCTGTCCCACAGTCCCACAGTCCCACCACCCCAACAGTCCATACAGATTGTGAGTCCATCAATGAATTAAACCGTTCCTTCCGTCAGAAGCCTCAGGATGCGGAAACTCATCTACAGAAACTCCCTTACAGCCACACTTAGGAGCATACATACCTCTCTAATTTCTCAATCCTCTTAAACTGACAGTCAAGATTCGCCATCTCAGGACTCACCTAAAACGTACTTCTTTCATTCAGTGCCCTGGGTGCTGCATGCGGGGTCGGGGTGTGGGATATGGGGAGATGGAGGGGTGGAGGGGAAGGACTGGAAGGCCTCCCCCTGGCTGGCTCCCAGTGACAGAAGCTGAGGCTGCAGGGGAAAAGCATGATTCTCCCGCTCTCCTCTGCAGTTCCAACACAGCTAGATGCTTCTCATGGCCAGAGCACTCCTGCCCTCCAAAAGCAGCTGCTTGCCAGGCAAGCAGTTCTGGTCCTTCAAAGCTTTGTCTCTAGGCATCTTCCCAACTGCTCACCCCCACATCGTGCCTTAGTGGGCTTTCAACACGCAGGACACGGGGCTGGAAACGATTCTGAAGGTGATTTTTTCACCTTCCCAAGGCTGAGAGTCATGAAGCTGATCTGCTTTCCTTTGTGTTCTACCTGGACAAGGCCTGTCCAACAGAAGTGCTAGTATGTGTGTTGTGGTAACTGTGGCTTCTGAGCACTTTCAGAGGCAGGCGAGCACACCTTGCAGCCTGGACTGCACTTGCTTTGGGCTACACACTTTTGTCTTCTAATAATGCACTTGACAACCTAGGCCCTAACCCGCATATCCGTGTACACACGCTCCTCTGAACAACGTACTGAGCAACCTGTTAGCAACCCAAGCTCCATCATACAAACAACGGATTAAGTTTCTCCTCTCCTCAATGAGCATCAAACACAAATAGGCCCTACTGAGATGTACTTACAATATACCCTGTAAGAGCTAAGAGGGCCAGTCTCTCGGGACTAGCTGTGTGCACAGCAATAAGACAAGTTGTGTCCTCTGCATGAACTTTTAGGGAAAAACTACTTACCATCTTATACCTGGGAATGCATATGATTAAAATTATATACATTATAGAAAAGAATATGCATGGTGAGCAAAAATTTACATAGCATTATTCATAATAGCCCCAAGCATGATCTATCAATGTCACTCAAAAGATGGTCAGTTAAAACAGAACCACCCATGCTATATACACACCTTAGCAATGAAACTCCTGTTTCTTTCGTTTATTAATATACTTTACATGCATGGCTGTTTTGTCTGTCTGTATGTATGCGTACCATTTGTGTGCCCGGTACCTGAAGAGGCTAGAAGAGGGTGTTGGATCCCCTGAACCTAGAGTTACAGATGGCTGGAGACTACCACTTGGATGCTGAGAACCAAACTTGAGTATTCTTCAAGAGTTCAGTATATGCTCTGAACTGCTTGGCTCTCTTTCCAGGCCCCTCTTCTTTCTCTTGAATCCCACCAGGGGATTACTCAAACAGTAACTGTGGGCTTTGAGTGACCTTGCTTACATGGCTTCCTGTCATTTTTTTAATGATTTATTTATTATGTATACTGTAGTCTGCCTTCATGTACTCCTGCAAGCCATAAGAGAGCACCAGATCTCATTATAGATGGTTGTGAGCCACCATGTGGTTGGTGGGAATTGAACTCAGGACCGTTTACAAAGAGCAGCAGTGCTCTTAACTTCTGAGCCATCTCTCCAGCTCCCGCTTCCTGTCACTGACAGCATATTTTCTTTCTGATTTAGTACTATTACTTAACTTTTGAATAAGTTTCTTTGCTTCTTCACAAATCAGTATAAGCTTTTATTTTAATTCCTCCAATAAGAGGCCAATAACTGGAAACACCTAGACTAGACACTGATAACCACTAACAGTACAATTGAGGAAATGAAAGTTTTACTTACTTTTAAAGTAAATTTATTATTGGGCTGGAGAGATGGCTCACAGGTTAAGAGCACTGGCTGTTCTTCCAAAGGTCCTGAGTTCAAATCCCAGCAACCACATGGTGGCTCACAACCATCTATAATGAGGTCTGATGCCTTCTTCTGGCATGTAGGCAGGATATCGTAAAAAATGATAAATGAATCTTTTTTTTTTTTAAAGTAAATGTATTATTGTTCTATTTTGAGACAGGGTCTCATGTTTCCTAGGCTGGCCTCTGACTATGTAGCAAAGCATGGTCTAGAAACTTGCTTCTCCCAAGTGCAAGGATATTATAACCCCTTTAAGCAGTGGCTGGGGTCAAACTCAAGGCTTTGTGTATTCTAGGCAAAGCTCTCCACTAGCCAAGCTATATCCCTAATTTCATTTAAATAACCACACGTGACTAGTGTATATCCCTACCAGGCAATATACACATGCTGTTCTGAGAAACAGAATCTGAACTACCACATAGTCTATCTGGACTCATCTCTAGACACCCTAGACCTCCCTGAGCATAGGGTGTTTTTTTGTTTTTCTTTTTGAGATATTGTTTTACATAGCCAATCCTCCTGTCTCTACCTTCCAAAGGCTGGAGTTACAGGCATGCATCATCATGTGTTTCTAACCCTGGGACTCTTCATCTTGTCTAGCTTTCCATCTATTTCATTTTTCTGTTGTTTGATTCCAATTCACCTGAGTTACAGAACACCATTTATGCATTAGACCAAAGCATCTCCCACACAAGTTGCCCACAAAATCAATTTACTGGCTTTATTAGCATTTTAGAAGTGACCATGTACCACACTTAAACCACTGTTGTTATAAATTGCTGTGATTTGTGATTTGTGGGGACCTGAGGAGTGTATATATGTAGATGCTGTTAATATAAAAGATATTTCGTACTATGGGCAAAAATGAGAACACAAAAATGCTAAGTGTACTATTCAATCCAGAGATCCAGTCACTCAGACCAAACTTGGACAGAGTGAATGGGCAAGCCTTCATGTATAGTGATACATCACTTGGATATATAACTTAAGCAGGAAAACAGGTGTGAGGCTTATACGGGCAAGTAGAGAGTTTGGCTGTGCTTCACAGCCCCACAGCTCAGTGTGAGAAACTTCAAAAATGTTTCATCTGGTGCTGTTTGTCCTTCTGATCTATTGTCAAGGGTGATGTGCCTTTCCCTATTCTATATAAGAATATAAAATATGTTCATATGTTTGTATATATAGTGAACTCTTGCTCTTTTATGTTGTGGTTGCTTCAGAAGTATTTCCTTTTATTTAAGTTCAAAAATTCTTTACTAAGTCTGTCGGAACTTCAAAGACTCCAGAACAGGATGAGGCATAGTACATATGCCTGGTAAGTATTTATTAGCCCTGGTGTTTATTGTCTCAGAGCTGGTTGACAAAGATTTCTCCTTTCAGATCTTGGTACCCCCTGTAAGGATGGAAGCTGAGGAAGGACTGGGAATGGCAAGCTTGCACAGCTGATGCTGTTGGTAATAGTATACATGTGTGTGTTTTCAAGCTTGAGGCTAGCCTGAGCTGTTGAGTGAGTTCCAGGACAGCCAGAGCCAGAGAAAGAGAGAAAGAGAGAAAGAGAGAGAGAAAGAAAGAAAGAAAGAAAGAAAGAGAGAGAGAAAGAAAGAGAAAGAAAGAAAAAGAAAGAGGAAGAGAGAGAAAGAAAGAAAGAGAGAGAGAGAAAGAGAGGAAGAAAGAGAGAGAAAGAAAGAGAAAGAAAGAGAGAAAGAGAAAGAGAGAAAGAAAGAAAGAGAGAAAGAGAGAGAAAGAAAGAAAGAAAAAAGAAAGAAAGAGAAAGAAAAGAAAAGAGAAAGAGAGAAAGAAAGAAAGAAAAGAAAAGAAAGAGAGAAAGAGAAAGAAGAAGAAAGAAAAGAGAGAGAAAGAGAAAGAATGAAAGAGAGAAAGATAGAAAGAAAGAAAGAAAGAAAGAGAGAAAGAAAGAAAGAGAGAGAGAAAGAAAGAAAGAAAGAGAAAGAAAGAAGAAAGAAAGAGAGAGAGAGAGAAAGAAGTTGACTGAGATACTCCCTAGACCCAGGAAGCATTTCCAGGTGGTTTGGGCCTGTTTCTTGTCATAAGCAGACACAGTCATACTTCCTTTCAGTTAAGTGCTCATCCACATGCCTGGCTGGAGGGAGGGGGCACTGGCTTGCCTTATGGTAGTTTCCTTCTTAGTTTTTTGGTTCATAGCAAACATTTCTGTGATAGTAGAACAGCCCCATAAGGGGCTGCAGAGATGGCTCAGTGGTTAAGAGTGCTTTCTGCTCTTCCAAATGGACCGGGTTCAATTCCCAGCGCTCACATGGCAGCACTCACATGGCAGTCTGTAATGCTAATTCCAAGAGATCTGACCCCTTCACACTAATGCACATAAAAAATAAAAATTAAATAGAACAGTGATGTAATACCATTACTGTACATGTTGTCTTGGGGAATGAACAAGACAAGCAACCTTGAACCATGGGGCAGAAGACCGTTCTCCTATCCTCCCACCCCCCACTTGAGGGTCAAACTCACAGCCTTAAGCATGCCAGACAAGCACTCTACCATTAAACCACAAACCGCGTCCTTGGTTAAGAGTCCACTGTGGGAGATGCCCTAGCCCCGGCCTCCTACGTGTCCTACGCACTCTCATCTCTAATCTTTGCCCAGTTCCCGGGTTGGGACCAGGGCTGTACTACCTGCCCTGCCCTTATCCGCGAGCCGCTGGATCAAGTGAAGCTAGTTGGTAGAAGCATTAAAAACACCACCCTAACCGGCCAGGGACAGCTCTTCTGCACAGAGGTGACAGGTGCGGCCCTAGTGCTGGCAAGTTACACCTACACTGACCCTTCAGCCATGACACTGGGCCGCCATTCGCTTTGAAGGCAGGAGCTGAAGGGGCTTGGGTCTAAAACCACAGCTGTAAAACAGTAGTGTAAGTCCTTTCTCCAGATGATGGCAATGAAGCGGTTTTCACTCCTCCAGCCTCCAATTTCTGGGCCGTTTCTTTTCTTTTCTTTTTTTCTTGTTTAAGACAGGGTTCCTCTGTAGAGCCCTGGCTGTCCTGAACTCACAGAAATCCACCTGCCCTTGCCTCCCAAGTGCACCACTATCACCCGGCCCAGTTCTTTTATCAGAGACGAAAGTACACTGTTATGGCTTCCTGTGAGTTACCAACAGAGATGCGCAGATGAACATCATACTCCCATCCTGAGCCATAGATCACTCAAAAAAATAAATAAATAAAAAAAAATCCCCAAACCCCGTAGCTGTCTTCTCCTCCTCTCCTGGAGGGAGCTGGCCTGATAGAACAAACCAAAGCTGCGCCGAGCTTCAGCAGATTTCTGTTCTCTAAACCCATCTACAGTTATTTTCTCAGACTTCACAACTCTCAGACTGTCAAGCTGTCTGGCAGGAACCAAAGGCTACAGTCCCATCAAAGTCCTCTTAGCGCACTGCCTTGCTCTGTTTGAAGGAACTTTTTGGACCTTCTCAGCAGATTTTTCCCCCAATATCATATCTCAGGTCTTCGGGTTTGTTTTAAGTGGCAGGCAGTTATCACATTTTCCAAATGAAGAAATGGAACAGGAGAATGACAAATCCCTGGCCCAGAGTTTCCTAGTTTTCTACCCCTCGGCAATGAGGAGCCTTGCCCAGTGACTCAAGACAAAACATACCGCTAAGGCACAGAAAGCTGGAAGAAGAGCCAGCTGGATTCCCCACCAGAGGAACCTGGTTAGATCAGTAAATGCCTGCAGGCTGCTGCCGCCGGTTCCCCGATCTATGAACTTTGGATTAAAGAAGAAGGATCAAAGAGGGGAAGCTTTGAAAACTCTACTATTTCACCTCAGGGGATGAAATACACGCCCCCCCCCCCCGCCTCAAGTAAGAAAAACAAGCAAAGATAAGTGAAGATTTGTCTCCCAACCCTCTAGAACCCATCATACATTTCTATAAAGAACTCATGCTAGGCAGTGGCCCCAATCGAGACCGTCCGCAACCTGCCCCAAGCCCGAGGAACAGTCATGTATAATCTGCGCGACGAGCACCACATAACTAACTCCAGGTTTATTATTCTTGGACACAGCCACAATTCTGCGGAAAACTGCCAACTTTCTTCACAGCTCGAAGGCTGAACCAGAGAGGGCTCAGACTGCAAGCTGGACGGCTCCACAGGCAAAAGTCACTCAGTGTCCTAGAAGCTTTGGAGTAATGTAGTTCGAGTCACGATGAGAATAAAAAAAAAAAAAAAAAAAAAAGTGAGAACAGCCCACGTGAAAAGAGCTCAAGTGGAAAGGCAGACACTTGAAACCCCCACCTAACGGAAAACCGGTTCCAGCCAAAAGCTGTGGCCTCCAATCTTTAAAGGTGTGGCCAGCGTGCAACCGAGACGTAATTTTGATATTTAGTGTTAGAGGCCAACAGTAACTGAATTAACTCCAGGCGACATGAGGGCACGAGTCTCCCACGGCGCCTCTGGCGGGGTCGAGAGCTGCCTTACCTAAGTAAATCGAGGAAGGAGTCCACCGTCTCTTTGGAGGCCGGAGGAGAGTCTTCCAGCACCAGGCTGCTGGACTGGAGGGTCTGCGCGCCCGCCCCTGGCTTGATGATGAACGCCAGAGCTACGGCGAGCGCAGAGGCGCTCAGCGTGGTGAGGCCGAAGTAAGCGACCGCGATGCCGCCCAGGCGCCCGAGGGAGCTAGCGTCCAGGGAGGCGGCGCCGGAAACCAGGCTGCACACCACCAGCGGCAAGATGATCATGCGCAGCATGCGGAGCAGCATCTCGCCGGGGAAGGCCAGGTAGAGGACCTGAGTGCGGGTGAGCTGCAGCCCGCGCAGCGCCGCGCCCATTCCAGCGCCCACCAACACCCCCGACACGGTGAACAGCACCAGCGCGTGGCGACGGAAAAAGCTGGCGCAGCGCTGCGTTTTGCCCGCCGCCGTCTTCCGCGTGCGGGGCCCGGCTGCAGCTTCTGCCTGGGTGCCGTCGAGGTAGCCGTTGGTCTCGTCGCTCTTCTCCATGTCGCTGCCCGCCGCTCCAAAACAGCAGCACGCAAGGAACTCGGACTCGGAGAAGAGAGCGGTTTCCAATGAATGGATCGGGTGGAGACGGTGGCCTGCGCCAGCCGCGGCTCCGCAGCTCTGCGGGTCCCTACAGGGACGGTTTCCAGAAAGAGGAGAGACCTGGGCTGTGGGCTGGAGCCTGGCAGAGCAGACCGCGCCGCGCCCAGCCTTCCCTGGGAGGCGCTGCTGGCTGGGGCTGATGCAACGCTGGAGGCGCGCGGGAGGCCGCAGTTTAGGAGGCAGGGAGGGGCCGGAGTCCGCCCCGCCCCCGAGACCACGACCAATGAGAGCCCTGAAGCTGCGGGTCCCCGCCCCCAGGCTGCCTCAGGCCCCGCCCTTCCCCCGCCCTCCCTGAGGCACAGCCGGGGGTGTGAGAGACAGACACGCAGGCGGGGCTCTCCCGAGACCGCCGGGGCGTGCGGCCGTCAGCCAATCCTGTCGTCCGGCCGCTTTCCCTCCTGGCTGACCGAAGCGGCTCCCTGGGCAGGCAGGGGGGCCTCTCGGTGCTGCACACCGATCGGGTCTCGGGGTGAGAGGGAGGGCCATTCTTCACCTCTGCCAGTGGACGAGAGGAGCCCTCGGAGGTGGGTGCCCGCTCGCCCTCCTGCGGGAAATCCTTTCTTCCTCCGAGGGTCCTGTTGGCTTTCGTGGTACAGAGACAAAGGAGTGGGTGGGTTGGGGAAGTCATTGCGTGCACTCACGGGGCTCTAGCGGGGCTTTGCCCTTCCGTGACCGGAGACTCCGGGTGGCCCTGAGCCCAGCGCCAAGGGCTGCGACAGTTCGCGCACTAGCGCGCTCGCTGGGTCTCTGGGCAGCAGCCTGGTGTACCCCGGCTGAAGACGTGAAACTCTCCTAGAGAAACAGAGCTCTGGCGTGTCTGCCACGTCACCTCAGCTGAAACACGTAGGGGATTTTAGCCACTTCCTCCTGGGGCTCCAGACTTGGCACGACAATAGTGCAGCCAGGTGTTTGGCAGTCTGAAAGATGGTTCCCCATGCTTACGGTCAATGTTTTTTTTTTTTTTTTTTTTTTTTGGGTAAATGTCATTTATTTACTATTTCCTTTGGCCACAGCAAATAAAAGGGAAAGCTTTGCAGTCGTTTATTGTGTAATTTATTCTTACATTTCCCTCTTTCTGCTTTTGAAAAGCGCTTCCTCGCCCCAGATGCCTGAGAGTCTTAGATGTAGCTAAATTAAAGAGGAAGACAATGTGAAGAAAAATAATCTTAAAGCGTGCCAAAACAGAGACTTGTGCAAATCAACACGCTCTCGTGAGGAGCTGTCGGATGTCCAGTTTCTGAGACAGCAAAGAATTCCTTAGCTGTGATGTAGAGCTTGTTGAAGTGGGACCTTGTTGGTGGCAGGGAGGTGTGTGCATTGGATGAGGACCTGCACATATTTTTATCTTGTTTCCCAGATCCTGGTTTGTCTCTGTGTGCAAGGAGGAGCGATTCCTACGGAACAATGCTCTTCTTTTCCAGGTAGCTCTTCCTCCCTTTGCTCAGGCTGCCACCCTTATGCAAAAAGACTGAGGTCATGCTCCAGAAATGGGATTCCAGCCTCGCTCCTGCTTTCCACCTCCACCCAGATATCCTGCAGCACGTCGGCTCAACATGTTTAAAACCTGCTTTATGGTCGCCTCCCTCCAGCCCGCCTGTCTGTTTGACTTCCCTGTTTCTGTTGCCAACATCATTATGATCTGCTTCTGGGAACCTTCAAGTTTAAGTCTTCTCGAATTTGAACAGTTGCCAAGTCCCCAGGATACGCCTTTTGTAAAGTTTACCATGTCCGTTTTCTCTTCCACTCCTGCTGCTACCACTAGCTATGTTCTTGACTCCTTACTGTTTTGAGCAGTTTCTTCCTATGTAGCCCACACGGGCCTTGAACTCCCAGTCTCCCTGCCTCTGCTTTCTGATATCAGGCATGTGTCACTGTATCTTGATCACTTCCATACTCCCAAATCTAGGCATTAAACAATTATTATTTTTATGTGTTTATTTTCTGGTGTCCATGTGGATCCCAGAGGAGGATTCTCTGCTCTACCGTTCTCTGCCTTTGAGATGGGGCCGCTCACTGAACCTGGAGCTAGGCTGGTGACCAATAAACCCCAGTGATCCTCTTGTCTCTATACCACAGCACTGGGGGCCCAGGAGTGCATGGCCACATCCAAATTTTTGAGCAGGGGCTGGGGTCTGAACTCTTACCCACAGAAGCATACAACCCCCTTCCAAAGCCTAGGCTTTTGAGATTTTGTTTTGTTTGTTTTGAAACAGAGTTTCACGTATTTTGGGTTAGTCTTGAACTCCTCTAGTAGTTAAAGAGGACCTTGAATTCCCTTTTTTTATAATTTTTATTTTTTATATTAATTACAGGTTATTTAATTTGTATCCAGCTGAAGCCCCCTCCTTCATTCCCTCCCAATCCCACTCTCCCTCATCTCCTCCCTGCCCCTTTCCAAGTCCACTGATAGGGGAGGTTCTCCTCCCCTTCCATCTGACCCTAGCTTATCAGGTATCTTCAGGACTGGCTACAATGTCCTCCTCTGTGGCCTCGGGGGAGGGGGTGTCAAAGAGCCAGCCATTGATTTCATGTCAGAAATAGTCCTTGTTCCCCTTACTAGGAAACCCTCTTGGATACTGAGCGACTGTGAACTACATCTGAGCAGGGGTTCTAGGTTGTATCCTCACATGGGCCTTGGTTGGAGAAACAGTCTCATAAAAGACCCCTGTGCTCTGATATATTTGGTCCTTGTGGAGCTTCTATCCTCTCATCCTTGAATTCCTAGTCCTCCAGAGCCTACCACACAAATGCTTTGTGTTTGCTCTGCCTGAATCTGGGGCCAGCAAGCTCCCAGTTATCCTCCTGCCTCTATTGCCCTTAGAGCTAAAATTCTAGGAGAGCTCAGGACTCCAGTTTGTTAGACATGGGCTGGGATCTGAACTCCAGTCCTCATGATTGCACAGCAACAGCTTTTAACTGCTGAATTGTTGCTCCAGCCCCCTTATCCCTTTCTGAGAGAAAGACTTGCTATGTACCCTAGACGACCACTGAAGCCTAGACTAGACTTGAACTCCTGAGCAGCCTGCAGACTCCCATGTACTTTGATTCTAAGCATGAGCACCATACTCAATTATTTCCTTGCTGATCTTGTCATCTGAATCACTCTGAGCAGTCTTCACCTTCAAATGAATCTTTCTTTGCGGGCAACCCCTGTTTTACCCTTGCTCAGGGTAATGTTCCAGGAGAGAAATGGTGGCAGTGAGGGCATGAATTCTTACTTTATCTTGAAAGAAAAACAAATAAGAATCCAGGCATGATGACATATTCTTGTAATCCCAGCCTTTAGGAGGCAGAGGCAGGAAGGATGTCTAAGTGGAGGCCAGTCTGGTCTATTTAGGAAATTACAGGCCAACTAGAGCTCCATATGGAGAGTTCATTTACAAACACCAACAACAAAACACCGGCAGGAGGGCCAGGCTGGAAGACAGCCAGAGGCCTCTTCCCATCACTGTACAGCTTGGGTGGGCAGAAGAGCCTACGATGAGCAAGGATGTGGTGGACAGATGGGAGAGAGAGAGAAGCAGAATGGTTGGAGCACTGTGAACAGAGGCAGAACTAGAGAGGCGAGGATGGGGAGGAACAATCTGGTGTGAATAGCCTGCTCTGCCAGCTGAGGCCATGGTGAAGTCCCATCCAGAGCTGCCCTGCTGCTGAGGGCCGTGTCTGGGTCCATGGCCCTGCATCAGCAGGACCCTATGTCAATGTCCGTGGCTATGTTACCATCAAAGGCCATGTGGATGTCCCTCATCTGGGCTGCCACCTAGGGCCATGTTGATGTCTGAGGTCTGGCCCTGCTCTTTGCCTAAGCAGCTTGGGAGAGCTGTCCGCCTCCTCTCCAGAGTAGGGTCAGCTCACCCATGCTGCCTAGGAAGGGGGCAGGGCCAGCTCATACCCTCAGGGCTGGCTCTCCCAAGAAGCCTAGGCCACTGTGCTGGGTGAGGTATAGAGCCTCCTCTCCCAAGTAATGCAGGCAGCAAGGAGTAGGGCCAGCTCTCCCAATACTCTCACCTCCTTGGGGACAGCTTTCCCACCTGCTGCAAAAGGTGAGGGGTAGGGAGTGGGGTAAAGTAGTTCTCCAGTACCCCTGCCACCAGAGCCTACTCTACTTTGCTGCCGAGGCAAGGTGTGGGGCCTGCTTTCCTGAGTACTGCAGCCATCGAGGGTCTCTGTGGAGCCCTAGGACATCAGCGTGCTGGGAGAGCTGGCCCTGGTGGCGTGGGTGCAGGAGCGCTGGCAGGGTGACCAGCTCAGCTACCACCCAGGCCCAGATCCAGGGCTTTGAGTGGCCCACCCCAACATCTGCCCATCTATGAACTGTTGGGGCACATGAAGGGGCTGGCAGAACCAAAGCGGCAGGATCTTCATGACACAGGGCAACAACAGGATATCCATGAGGAGTCCAGTTAGGATCCAGTATTGATAGTGTAGCAGAAGCCAGAGGCCTCAAACCAGACCAATAACTCATTGCAATGAACATTTGCAAGTAAAGATGTGTGGACAAAAGGGAATACTGTGTGACACATTGTGACACACCAGTGCTTCCATGATGAGATGTTTTTCATTCTTCCTTTATTTTTATTTTTTTGCTTTCTTTTCGGAGGGAGGTTGCCAGAGCAGAGGGTGGATGTGGAGGGACAGGGAGTGGGATTAGGGCACATGATGTGAAATTCACAAAGAATAAAAAAAAAGGGAAAATAAAAACCCTACTAAAACAACATTATTTCCTTTATATTCATTAATGAGAATTTAGCCGATTATCCACACCCAGCTGTTGGCATACTTTTAAACTACTTTACTGGTTTATTATGCCCCTACCTCCCTTCGCTACCCCTTATTTCTCCTAATACCTTCCAACACGCCAACACTAGGTAGGAGAGAAAGAAGGTTATTGGGGAGAAGGGGTGTAGGTCTCTTTGCTACTTCTAGCTGGTTAGGGTTGTTGGGTCCCTGGGGCAATACCAATCTCAGTCGTCAGGGTATCCAGCAGTCCAGATACCAGCAAACCAGCAAATATAGCAAACGGAGCAACAGGACAAACCAGCAGCAGCCTTCTTTCTCCTTGGAGTGTTGTCTCTTTGGAGCTTCTCTTCCTCAGAGCCTCCTTTCTCTCTCTCTTGACTGGTATTTATACCCTCTCAGAGCCCTCAGATTTAAACTATCTTCAGCTGGCAAAGATCATGCCCCTCTCTGAGCCACAAGAGGCTATTATCAGCTGTGGACAAACTAAAAGCAGCTCCATATCCCACACTGGGGATTAAAACAAAAACCTGATTAAAACATGACATAACTGAGTTTTTAAGGAATCCAAAACTTCCACTACATCCTGCTGCAAGAGATAGAATCTTTATTTTGCAGAGTGAAAAACTGGAGGTGATATTACTAAAGAGGTGATGCAGCTCACTTGGTGGAGTGCGTCCTTAGCATTCACGAAGCCCTGGGTTCAGTCCCCATTGCTGAATAAAATGGACATTGTGGTGACTGCCTGTAATCCCAGCACTTGAGAGTTGGGGGGTGGGGGTGGAGGCAGGAGCAGCAAGGCCTACTACTTAGGAAGTTTGAGGCCACCTTTGTGTATGTGAGACCCTGTCAAAAATCACACAAGCAAACAAACAAAAAGCATCCCAGAATGATGGAAGATAGATGCTTCTTGTGAAAAAGTTTTCATTGACTCCCATAGTGTTAATGTGTTCCTCATCCTGGCTTGTCTGGCTTCATATTACTGTCTTCTTTGTGCCTCTGTACAGGTGTTGTGGGCCCAAGGGCATTTAAGTCACTACTTTTAGAAGTTTGGCAGCTCTTGTATATCTTTGGACAACTCTATTAGAAAGTTTTTTTTTTTTTTTAACAGTCTTCAATGGCAGTAGTTGAAACACTGGATATCCATATGCAGAGAGTAAAATTAGACCCTTACCTCACTACTACTAAGATCTGAAATTGTAAAATTGTCAGATGAGGGTTGGCAAGATCATTGATACAGGTCTGGAAAATGTTTTTTTGTTTTTTTTAATATAAGCCCCCAAATCACAAACAAAACCATTGAAATTACCTCAAACTCAAAAACTACACAACAAAGGAAACTACCAAGAGAGTGAAGAAACAACCTATAAAATAAGAGGATGATGGGTCCTGCTTAGTTTTTTGTCAATTTGACAGAAGTCAGTCATTTGAAATGAGGGAACCTCAACTGAGTAAGTGCCCTACCATCCTGGTCTGCGGGCAAGCCTGTGACTCATTTTCTTGACTAGTAGTTGTTTCGAGATGACCCAGGCTGTGCCACACTGGACCAGTGGTCCTGGGGTATAGGCTGAGCAAGCTATGAGGAACAAGCCCATAAGCAGTATTTTGCCATGGCTTCTGTTTCAGCTTCTGCCTCCAAGTTCCCTGGAGTCTGTGTGTGTGACCAGGAGTGTGTGACCTGAGTTTTAAGCTGAAATAAATAAATCCTTTTTTCTTCATATTATCTTTGGCCAAGGCATTTTACCATAGCAATAGAGAGCAAATTAAAACAAACACACTTGGACACTACATGATAATGGATTCATTCCCCAAAGATGTAAGAAATTCAAACCACCTAATAGTAAGAAAGCAAAGGGGGAGGACCTGATTGGAAAATGGGGAAGGAAGTGAAGAGACATTTCTCAAAGACACAAATGGCCATCATTAGTCACCAGGGAAATCAACTTATAACCATGGTAAAATATGTCTCATCTGTGACAAGAGCCTTTGCTGAAGCAGGTATGGCAAGTGCATGTCTGTAACCCTAGGCCCAGGCAGGAAGCTGGAGAGTTTGAGGCCAGCCTGGGCTACCTAGAGAGATCTTGAGTAAGGGGGGGGGGGAAGAGAGGGAGAAAAAACAAAGAGAAAGAATAGGATTGCTATTATAAAGAAATCTGAGAAGCAAGGGCTGATGAGGATGTTTGGAAAATGGAGCCTTGTCCTTTATTGGTGGGTATGTAATTAGTATGGCATTACAAAAAACAGCATGGCAGATCCTTAAAATTTTTAAAGCCATTTGATCCAGGAAGTCTAGGTATAGTCAAAGGAAGTGAACTCAGCATGTTGAAAAAATATTGGTACTTAATATTTTACATTTACATATTATGTGTGTGGACATGAGTGCTATGGCTATCAAATGACAGACAACCTGTGAGAGTCTGTTCTTTCCTTCCCTCATGAAGATTTCAGGGATGGAGCTCGGGTTGTCAGCGCTAGGTGCCTTTACTCCCTGAGGCATCTCACCAGCCCGACATCTGTGCTCCTAGTCACAACACCCGCTTGATAGAATCAAATTAAGTGCCCATCAGTGGATGAATAGATAACGGGGATCATTTCAACGTTAAATCGAATGGAACCCAAATCTATATGAACCCAAAGGCTATTCTGCTAAGTGAAACAAGAAAAACAGGCAAACACTGCATGATCTCACTTGTAAAGGACATTGTTTTTAAAAAGTGTGATTCAGAGACAGAGAATTTGGCCCGAATGGAGCAAGAGGCAGGATGAAACAGAAGCAGAAGGCTTGCTCCTAGGTTCAGGAAACAGTTAAAGTATGTCAGCCAAAGCTTGCTTCTTCTTCCAGAAGACTGGAAAGCAGAAACGCTGGAGAGAGTTAACCAATGGGAATGTAGTAGTCTGGTGTCTAGGATTTGTGGAGAGAGTTTTTGGATGTAAAGATTTCATTCAATGATATAATAGATGTTTATGGAATTACTGAGAGCAAATCATTCTACAGGGCCTATAGAATTGTGGGGAGGAAGGGGGGGAAGAAAAGTAAAAGCCAAACATGGTGCTCATGTCTGAAATCCCAGCATTCAGGAGTCTGAGGCAGGAGGAACACAAGTGTTCAGCATCAACCTGGACTAGATACTGTGTTCAAGCCAGCTGGAGTTAGTTACACAGTAAGTTCTAATCTAGCCTTCTCTGCAGAGTGAGACCCTATCTCACAACCACAAGCCAAAATCCAGAACAGCAGAGCCCACCCCCACCCTATAAAAGGAGATAATAATTGCTTGTGTGGAATGGGGCATAGTGGCTCAGATCTGTGAGCCCAGGGCTTAGGATGCTAAGGGCTCGAGGGACTAAGGGTTGGAGGCAGCCTGAATATAGAGAATTCCAGGCTTGCCTGACCTATGGGGGAAGACCTTCCCTCAATCTCCTACATTCAGGGAGTGGTTGTGGAGAATGCTTGAATAGTCAGCTAACATGAATATTTCTGAGGCTAGAACAGAGCTGAGGAGCCTGAATTTCAACAGAGGATCCTCTCCCTCTCCTCCTTCCATTATTTAATTAAGATGTACTTAGAGGCCTTCTGAGTTAACAACTTAGAATTAAGGCAAAACCCAGGTAAAGATTTAGAACTAGCTTCTCAAGGTCTGTTAATCAAGTCTGTCTTTCTAAGTGCAAGGGTACAAGGCGAGAGGCTGGGGCAGATAGAGTAGAAAAGGAGAGAATTTTAATCTAGAAAACACTATATATCTTATTAGAATTTGGCACTATAATCCACTGAGGTAGATTAAAGTCTGTTGGGATAGATATGCATGGCTTTCTTTAACCAGGCGAGCCCAGTGGTCTGCAGCAGAAAGAACTTGAAAAGGACAGATTGTTGGGGGATGGTCTTGTGCACTGTGTGTTCAGATGCTGATTTCTGTGCCCAGAGATCTGGCTGCAGTCCAGATGTGGGCATTGTCATCCCTACGAAGAATGTCCTGTCTCAATATTGTATAAAAGACGTTCCCCAACTATCTCTGATTGATTAATAAAGAAGCTGGATATCCGATAACTAGGCAGAGGAGACAGAAGACGAGACTTCCATTTCCAGTTAGAGTCTCAGGTAGGGACCAGGAAGGAAGAAAAGTTGCCATGAGGAGGACCAGGTGCAGTGTGCTGTGAGGACAGAGTTACAGCAGAGGCCGAGGCAAGACTGAGATGCCGAGTGAAAGAGCACAGGGCTGGGAGGTGGCCAGACTAGCACAGTTGGGTTAGAAGACATGAGTATCTGCTCTATTTAGAGAGAGCAGTTATAGGACTTTAAAGCTTATTGAATAAGGTCTTTGTAATAGGTCTCTGTCAACTATTTGGGAGCCAGCGCAGGTACTAGGAAAGGCACCTACTAATACCTTCACTCAAAACAGTTTACAAATGCTACAAATGAAGAAAGTCGGGCATGGTACACATACCTGTCTTCCCAGCACTTGGGAGGTAGAGACAGGAGAATCAAAAGTTCCAGGCTAGCCTTAGCTACACTGCAAGCCTGAGGCCAGCCTAGGATATATGAGATTCTGTTTCAAAACAATGGAACAACACAAAACAAAGTGTTATCAATATATGCATAAGTCCAGGGTAGGATTCAAACATCTATATATACATTTTATTCTAGTCCCCGCTTCCCTTGGGGCTGGAGAAATGACTCAGCAGTTAAGAGCCCTGGCTGCTTACCTTGTCCTGTTGGCTGGGACATGACCCGACATGGAAGGAATGAAGAAAGAACAAACAAATACAGAAAAGTTGTCGTCATGTGGGCTATGCACACTTCGATGGAGTTCCAGCGACTCTGCAGCAGCCCAGAGCCTCAGCATGTTACCTGTGTACAGCACAGGGAGAAGAGTTAGCCAGGCGACAGTCTTCAGGCTGTAACCATTAGGGAGGAGGACGCTGCATGCACTGGTCAGTCGCTCATAAACAATCACACTCATACACACTGTCAACACGGTGCACAGACATACGTGTATACAGAGCATTCATACATATAAAACAAACCAACAAGTAAATTTAAATTTCTTTTTTTTCTTTATTTTTGAGAATTCCACATGTGTCTATGATGAAATATAATTACATATGACCCCTATTTTCTCCAACTTTCTCTGTATACCCCCAACACATCCCACAATGAATGTCGTGTCTTTTTTAAAAAATAATCACTAAATCCAGTTAGCGCTGTCCATATATGCATGGAGCATCCCCTGGGCCTGGAAATCCTATCACTGGCCATGCTTCTACAGGGAATGGTTCCCTTTCCCCAGAAACTATCAACTGCCAGTAGCTTCTCCACAAGGGTGGGGCCCAGAGACAGTCTGTCCATTTATGCAAGGATTTTGGCTGGCTTGATTTTGTGCTACCAGTTTTGAATGCACAGCTCTGCAGTTACTTGCATCTGCATGCTCGTAGTCTTTCAGCTAAGAGCTGAATGAGACAGAACAGCCAAAGGTGGTGGACTCTAGATTGAAAGGAAACTACAGCATGATCATGACATGACTGGGAAACGTTTTCTGACTAGATGTGAAATTCGTGAGGCTTTTAGATGTGGTGTCATTGCTGTAGGTAGCAGAAAAGTGGCCTTGTTCTTGAGAAGCTGGGAAGGTCTTTGGGGGTGAAGTTCACAGCGTCTGAACACGAGTCCCAGGTGTTTAGCAAGGAGAGGCACGTGTAGAGAGCTGGGTTGGAGTGACAAAGTGTTAGAATTCATAAAAATAGGACTAAAGAGACGGCTCAGTGGTTAAGAGACTGACTGCTCTTCCAGAGGACCCATGTTCAATTCCCAGCACCCACATGGCAGCTCACAACTGTAACTACAAGAGCTGACACCTTCACACAGATATACATGCAGCCTAAACACCAATGCATATTATTTAAAATTATTTAAAATTTCATGAAACTAATCCTAGCACTCAGGAGGCAGAGGTAGGTGGATCTCTGTGAGTCTGAGGCCAGCCTGGTCTACAGAGCAAATTCTAGGACAGCCGGGGTTGTTAGCACAGAGAAACCCTGTCTTGAAAAACAAAAGGCAATAAACAACAACAAAAAAATATGCAGCGATTGGCTTCAGGCTTGATCTTGTGACACTACAGCACCGAGTTAGCCTTAGCAGAGAGACACAAATTTCAGTCGTAGAGAGGTTACTGCTGCTTCTGCTTTCCCACCCACTCTCTGATAGGCTGTCATGAAAACTGGGGCTTGCACATAGTCCATATAGCCACAGGCGCGTGCAGACGGGGAAGTTCCTGGCTACCAACCTAGAACACAGCTGATACACCTTCCACGTACTGAGGAATGTTGCCTAAAAACAAGTGACATTATCAGGGGTAACTGAATCCATTCGACTTATTTTTAATATAAGAATTTCCTAACTTCGTGTGGCGTGGGTAAGAAGAGTCAAGAAATAATTTTGATGTGCTAGTGGAATATAGATTCTTTTCCCTCTGTATCAAATCTAATCTTTGTCACAGGTAGCCAGGGTCCGGGTTCACTGTTCAGAGCTAAAAACTGGTTTCAGCTCATGAGTGAATGTGATGATAATCCTTTCTGGTTTAAACGGTGTGTGATTCAGAGTCTTTCGGTAATTTCAGACTCTATTAAAAAAAAAATGATTTAATGATGGATGTGATGTGAAAACTTGTAAGTGGTTATGATTTTTCCTAAATCCAGTTTAGAATCTGTACCCAGGCATGGGATTTTTTTCTGACCAATGAGTAGAGCTCGCTTGAGACAGGCAGACGTCTTGGGTGGGTTTACACAGGGCCTACACTTTTGCCATTGCCATGAGACCAGGCTTGGGCTCACCTACTCACATGGAGCACACGAGTCCCCCAGTCATTATAGTGTGGATCCTCTTAGGCCAGATGTGAATTAGTCTACCCCTAGATCAGCAAAACTGTCTACGTGCCCGCTCTTCCCACACCCTGTAGCTGCGGAGCATGTGAGGTGGTGTCTATCTGGCAGAAGGGAGATACTGTAAGCAGGCTTTGGATTTTGCTCCTGCCCCTGGTTCTGTTCCTGCTTTCCACTCCCCTGTCTACTGTGATGAGAAAAGCCTCCTCCACACTCGCCACTGATCTGAGCTGCCTCCCAAAGTGATGGAGCGAAGCCATTAGTCAAGATAAATCTTTCCTGGGACTGGAGAGATGACTCAGAAGTAAAGAGTGCTTGCTGCTCTTTCAGAGGGCCAGATTTGGTTCCCAGTACCCATATCGGGCAACTCACTGCTACCACAACCCCAGTTCTGTGGGATCTGATGCCCTCTTCTGGCCTCTGTGGGTACCTGCACACACATGGTATATACAACTCCTGTCCCCCTCACACCCATAGTTTTTTAAAAAATCTTTTAAAAATGAGTAACTCTCTCCTTTCTTCACTCTTTTTTATCAAGTATTTTGGTTACACAACATAAAGGCAACCATCACAGAACATGTATAAAAATTTCCCTGGGGGAAAAAAACCACTGTGACGGAAAATGAAGAGGCAGGGAGAGCTGTCAAAAGGCAGGACAAGTCTGCCCCTCGGTAAAAGCAAGCAGGAAGAAAAACTGAAGGGACACACCCCAGACTGCCATGCAGTGAGGGAGGGACAGCTGTTGGGAAGCCTCAAACCAGTGTCGAAGGCTCAGGAAGCTGTACGAGCAGGTGGAGCTTAGTGCCTTCAGCCTTAGCTGTTGGCTGAGAGCAACTCGTGGGAAGCATGATCCTGTCACACACGGCAACGGAGCTCAGGGAGATTACTTGGTCAGCTCAACTGGCTTTCCCATCACTGCCACAATCGAACAGCAGTTCTGTGGTAAGGTTTCACTGGTACGGTATCATGGGACACTATTCCTGGAGGACATGAACAAATATCTACTCACCCCAGATTGCGAACTGATGACAGACCAAAGTATAAATACCATCAATTTCCAACATGTTTTATTGGGGTTTCTTACAGGAATATGGTGGGCACTGCTTATAGGAGCAGAAATGACTCAAAGACAGTTGCATCACCAAAGCCCTCCCCACCCCACCCCCGGCATGGATGAAAACTCAAAAAAGCTGGAAGCCCAATGATTATTGAACAGCCTGCAGGCAGCTCAACAGGTTGAGAGTGTTCTTTCCTGGTAGCTCAGTTGGTCTGAACCGCTTCTACACAGCTCAGCTTGTCTGAGAATGTCTCCCCTCAGTCCTTACAGTTTATATGTGGTTGGGAAGGAGGAGCCTAGTGAATACGGTCAATTTCAGGGACTTCCTAAAGTCATTGAGTTATCTACATCTTGAACGTAATGAGTTTCCCGGAAGGAAGGAATGCTTCTCCTCCTTCTTGACATTCTGTATATTAAACTTTCCTCTAATGGGGAAGGTTTTAATCTCAGAGGACACTGAAGTTCAACACATGGGCACATGTCTACTCACTGTACAACAACCATTTTTCATAGGGCAGTTGGGCCTCTTAGGGTGCATTTTGGAAATGTCTGTCAGGGTCAGGGTTAAAGGGACCCTGCTGTCTGAGGCTGCAGTTCTCCCAGTCTGGATAGCCATTCTGAGCTCCTTAGGGTACAGGACTCCCTCTCCCCAGCAGCGCCTCCTACCCTCTGCCTGACTTCTTCTGGAGAGTGTCTCTAGACAGATGTCCTTAACCACATTTGATATATGGACTTTGACACAGCTCCCTGCCAGCTCTCTCCTGCCTGTGGCTATAGGATAATTAGGTACTGTGTTCCCCATTCATATGATAGGAGCGTGCTGTTTAATGTAAGTCAAGCATCCTTGAAGTGCCTAGTTTTAATCAATTATGTTCACCTATCCTTGGAGACCCCTAACCTACTCCTCAAGGGGTATATAGCCTTTGTTCTCTGGAATTAAAGTGGAACTAGCTCCCTGAAGTGGATCTCTATTGTCTTGCCAGCCTTCCAAGCTCTGCACCTCATATTCTGTGCCTCCTGCCTTCATGAGCTGGTAGCAAACAGCTCCCCCTGCCCCTGAAAAAAAGGAGGACAAATACAGGTCAGAGACACATGGAGAGGAATACAGAAATCTTCTGAGAACTGGTTTTAATTATGAGTGAAATAGTGGGCTACTTGAGATTTTCTTGGCTGATCTTCAAGACCTAGACTACAAGAGGCACAAGAATAGAAACAAGGAGACTTGTCTCAGGAGGCCACTGAGATCAAAGTGAGAGGAGCCTGGGGTCAGGGTGGAGCTTAGAGATAGTGACACACCATTCACTTCGGAATGCATTCATAAGATAGAGCCCACAGGATTTGCTAAAAGGGTGTGAGAGAAAGTCTAGAGATAAGGATGACTGGTTGAGAGCATGGGCATAATATTTATCTGATACAGGGAGGCTGAATGGTGTGGGGACTTCTGGAGGGTGGGAGGGGAGACTAGAAATTGAGCTATGAATTTATTAGATCTGAAACGTCCACATAGTCATCTGGCTGGAGATGTTGAGCTGGCGTTTGAATTCTTTCTAGAGGGAGGAAGAAAGTCTCTCCTGGGGTTTCTCTGGATTAACCATTTCTCATAGTAGGGTTCTGCTCCGTGGTGATTCCCCTTGGAATGTAGACTAAGAGAGGCTTGATTACTTGGACTGTTGCCACAGCAAGAAGAAGAGAAATGAAATACTGGCAATGAAACACATTTCTTAGCCAAAGACAGTCACATGGTTTGTGATGCTTTTCAAGAGGGCGAGGAAGGGTTGTCCTGTTAGATGTTTGGGGAAAGGGGACCAGAAATTCGGGTGAGTGGTCCTAACACCTACTGGATATGAAGATATATGATAGAGAATCGCCAGCACGTAGGACTTAAAGCTGAGGGACTGGTGGAAATGACCAGGAAGTTCAAGGATGGAGCCCCAGGAAACTTCAGTATCTACAGTTGATCACTTCAGTTGACAGGACGAGCTTAAAATAATCATTTTGTTGTCCTTGGTTATGCAAAAAACCGTAACTCTAGGATGAAGTATTGAGCCAAAGAAATTGATAAACTATGTAAGTATAACATTTTAATCATTGTTTTCATATGGCTGTGTGTGTGTGTGTGTGTGTGTGTGTTGTGCTATACACACACGTGTGTATGGATAGATATGTGCTTCTGTGTGTATGTGCAAAAGCCAGAGAAGGAATATTGGGTATTCTGTATTACCCTCCACCTTCTTTGTTTGAGGCAGGGTCTCTCATGGTTTTTGGCTAAGCTAGCAGCTGGCAAGCCTGTCAACCCTCCTATCTTTGTTCCCCCACAGCACTGGGGATGCAGGTTTGTGAAAGACCTTACTCCTTTCTTATGTGGGTGCTTGGACCTGGACCCAGGTTCTAATAGTTTCTCAGCAAGTTCTCTTAACCACTGAGTCATTTTTCCAGTTGCTAGTTGTTGGTTTCCCTTTTTAAAACAATGCTTTAATTTATTAAGACAACCTGGTTTATTTATAAAATTTATAAATCAGCTTTCCTAGGTTCATGAGGTTTTACTCAGTACATTTATGAGTCTGCTTTTGATGTTTGAAGTTCTTCAGAGAATTCAGCTATGTTATATTTGTGCCTGTGGTTTGAAACTAGAGGAACTTAATTAAGCTTAGAAATGTGTTGAATGTTTTAGGAACAAAATTTATCACATATCTAAGTGTATTGAGAATAAACCAAAAATAAAGTAGAAGTATGTTTTATGTTAGCATGAGATAGTACTAGGTCTATAAATACACACACTCTATAGGTTGAACTTAAAAGGCATTTAAAAACACTAATAGTACCCAACGTCCTTTTCCATAGAGCACTCCCTGGATCATGAAAGCTCACCCTGCGCCTCTCTCCCCACCATGACAGCTTCGGGAGAGCCAACCCTATGGGGATGCGGCTGGGAGATGGCTAGCCTGTCCACCCTCCACCCTCCTGTCTTTGCTCCCTTTAGGCACTTGCTCTACTAGCTCTGAGTTACTACTGTTCAACACATCTTGGTTGTCAGTCACCGTTCTGATGAGCCTGTCTTTCATCCTGTTGGGTGGAAGTCTTTTTCTGATGAACTGAGACTGATCTAATTAAGCATTTTGAATATTATTGGATATTTGGGATCATAGTCACATTCCTTGCCGTGACCTTTAGCTTCAAATCACTATTTACTCAAGGTGGTTGTTACCTTTGTCAGAGAGGCTTGCTTTAAACAGTGCTCTCCCGGTAGCCCTCAGCCTGTTCAGGTTCAAGGGAGACCTCTGAATCCCCCATACGTCTGAGGATAAGCGAGCCAGCTGTGAGCCCTTTCCCTGAGACCCTGCGCTGTCAGTCCTCCAGTTCGTAGCACCTGGCAAGGCTGTTGGGAGCATTGTCGACACTGCTGTATGACATGGGATGACTGGGCGGTGGAGCGGTGCTGTGCAACGGATCCCTGCCCTCCCCCTCGATACGGACGGGGCGGACGGGGCGGTGACCCCAGGAGCATGCGTCGCCAGAGGGAGCGGTGGTTTACGAGCGGTAGAGCTGTGGGCGTGGCTGGCTTTTGAATGGTGCGGGAGGAGTGATGACTTGTTGAACAGTGCAGCAGCCTTGAATGTCACACATGTGCTCATTTAGTCACTGGGTGCTTTGTTTTATCTTCTACAAAATATGGCTGACAGCCCCGTGGTCTTGTTGAGAATCAAATGAGGCAGGCACACAAACTAATTACCACGCTTTTCTTCTTATGAACCAGGGTCTTGCTGTGGTCTCTCTGGGTAACTATCCAGTCTAAGACAGCCTCATGCAATGCTCCCTAAGCACAGTAAAATGCTCAATAAATACTAAATAATTATATGTTTTTATTACTATTTTATGTGGTCTATTTGAGTTACTTCAAGTTGGCTGGAATTCTAGAATAAGGGGTGGGGGAGCCCATATTCTGGTTTTCTTCGAGAAAAAATAATTTTTATTCGGTTCATAATACATATGAATAAGGCTAGGAAGACTCTTAAGCAAGCTTTACCGTGTAGTGGGAACATTTTCAGATCTAATCCTTGTTTTCTTTTTCTAATTCCTTGTGTTCTAGCTGAGCCTCCCTGACCTCTCACTGCCTTGATGAATGCTGGGGATGAATCACCAGGCACAGGCAGGCACTTGCAGGCCCCAGGAGGTAAAAATCCAAGCTGTACCGTGGAAGGTCACTGCTGCTCCTTAGGAAGAGGTCTGGGCATGTTGCCCTGTTGGCAGCTGACCTTGCCCCTTGGCAAGCATCCCTTGTGAGTTTGGCGTGTGGCAGAGGTAGGCAGGTTCTTTTGATTTCTTTCTACCTTATATCCTCCTCCCACACCCACAGCTGGCATGAAAGTCACATGTTTTTTCTTTTGAATCACTTTCACGTTTAGATTTCCAAAGTCATGATGACCAAGATTCTATTGTGAACTGAAGTGAAATCCTTGTTTTCATTCATGAATATATGTATGTATGTGTGTGTGTGTGTATATATATATATATATATATATATATATATATATATATATATATCCATCATCTCTCTTGTATATATACAAGATGGATAGTGAATTGGCTGGCCCTCAAACCCAGGGCCACACCCAGCCCTCAGATCCTCACCTGCACATGAAAAGCACAGGGAACTCATTTGGCAGTGTGTAAAGAGAACTACATCTACATAGGAGTCCGAGTCAGCATGAATAGTGTGGAGTCATGATGATGTTGTGTATCTTTAATGCAATAAGCTAAGAATGGCCTTTACTCCTATAGTTTCCTCTTCAAACCTATAACTACTGCATCATCGTGAGTCAAACAGCAGACATATCCCAAAGGAGGGACCTTCTAGAAACTGCAAAGTCAGTGCCCAAAGATACCAAGAACATAGAAAGTCTGAGAAACTGTCATAGCCAAAGGAGGCCTAAGGAGGTATAGTGACCAAATGAAGCCGGGAGGGGCACCGAGCATAATTGAAGGATATGCAAATAAAGCGCGGGATATAGTTGCTACTGGCTCGTTAACCAAAAAGGAGACCTCCAGCGTGAGGTGCTGATGACAGGGAAAGTGGGTGTTGGAGCACGGGAACTCTTTGTATTGTTCTGGCAAATTTTAAACAACTCCAAAAGCATCCTAAAATTGAAGTGCTTGTTTTCAAAACTCTGTGCAGCAGAAATTGATGGTGCAGCACCTTGGCCTGTTGGCTATGGTTGTCACTGGGAACAGAAAGGAGGGGAAGTTGAGAGCCAATTCATTGAGCCCCTCCTGGGTGTGGGACAGAGGTGGAGAAGACAGGCGGGCTCAGTCCTGCAGGGAGAGTTGGGGGTGCCTCTGCTATATCCGGCTTCCCCTCATCACACCTGATCTGAATTTGTGAATTAAAAATAACACACAAGACCTGGATATAATAATTGACCCTGTAATCCCAGCACTTGCAACGTGGAGGATGAGAGTTCAAGACCATGTGAGACCCCATCTTTAAACAAAGCAAACTAAAACCAACCCCCAAATTAACTTCTAGGTTGTTGTTTGTTTAGAACTACTCCTTTAGAGTAAATATTTTAACTTAATTTTAGAGTAAAAACCCTGGGTAATCGGTTTTGAACCTATTGTTTCCTACTCAGACTGCTAATTTTCACTTCCAATTTCCCAGTGAATAAATAGTAACACACTGCACACTTGATGGATAACTCTTCCAAAATAGGACCCTGAAGGCTGGCTTCTGACTCAGGGTCCTCTCGACCAAGCCTCCGAATGTGGCACTCTAAGCTAGCTGGGCCATCACACCTGGCTTCACGGTATTTAGTTTAGTTTTAAAGAGCACATGATCTGACCAAGAAAGGCTTCTTGGAAAGGTTTTGTTTTGTGTGAGTGTGCCTGTGTGTGCATGTGTATGTAAGAGAGACTATATGTGTGTACATGTGTGTTTTGTGTGTGTGTGTGTGTTTGTGTTTGTGTGGTATGTTTGTGTGTGTGTGTGTTTGGCTGCTGTGTTTGAAAAGTCGAATCTCATTTCCCAGGTTGATTGCTTTGTTCCTTTTTGACTGGAATTTTCCAGTTCTTAAAACTGAATGCTCCCAGCAACCACATGGTGGCCCACAACCATCTGTAATGAGAGCTGGTGTCCTCTTGCGTCATGCAGGTGTACATGTAAGCAGAACTCTGTATACAAAATGAATTAAATAAATAAATAAAATCAACCTGTTTAAAACAAACAAACAAACCCGAATGCTCAAGGCTAGTGGGTGGCTTTGTTAGGCTTATAGCTGCGCTAACAAATTAAGTTTGCCTACCCACACCAATTCTGCCAGTTAAAAAGGCCAATAACACTGAGAAACAGACAACAGAGACATCAATGCCACCTCATTGGGAAAAAAAAAATAAAGAGGCCCAGTGACCCCCTACCATGCCTGACCCCCTACCATGCAGTATGGTAGGGATCCAGGGAGTCTCCTAGCAGGGAGGTAAGCAAATGAGGAAGTGGCAGACACACACGTGGAAAAGGGGGAGTCAGGATCTGGGCTCCCAGGTGGAGAAGCCGCAGCACTCCCAGAAGCCTGGTATGTTTATCATATACCGCTGAACAAGGGGGCTGATCTCTCTAGAGCGTCCCTGCTGGGGATCAGTCTTCAGGATGTAAACATGGACAGGGTTGGGTAGGGAGTGGGGTAGGGACACTACAGTGGATGTTAACTGTCCATGGTCAGCATTTGCACTCGGACCAGAGGAAGGCTCACCCAGGGAAAGCATTGACCCTCACATGGGTTGAGGTATTGGGATCCTTGACATGGCCAGCTCATGTAAAACAATATACATTCACTCTGGACTTCATTCACTCCCTGTACCCCCCAAGTCCATATTTGGGGTACTGACCTGAGGTTTAAGTTTAAAAAGAGAGCAAGGGTCAACAAGATGGCTCAAGCCTGAGGACTTGAGTTCAATCCCCAGAACCCACCACGGAAGGAGAGAACAGACTCCCCAAAGTTGTGCTCTGACCTTTCCATACTTGTCATGACAGGCCGGCATGCCCTCACAAACTCAGATATCACACACACACATGGCACAATACAGAATGAGTGAGTGAGTGAGTGAGTGAATGAATGAATGAATGAATGAGAAAGATGAAAAGGATAACAAGATAGTTAAACTCTAGCCTCTTAAATAGAGGGTGAGAGGGGAGCATCGTTAAATAGTTCGGGTCGAGGTGTGGTCCTGCCTGTCACTGACCTGTATGTGTCTCAGCTCTGGTCTCTCCAGCAAGGTGGGATTAGTCATCAGACTGTGTGAAATCTCTCCCAGAAAGACTTGTTCCTGCCCTTTCCTTCCTTCTCTGGCACCAGGCTTCTGTCTCTCCCTCCCACCAAATAAGACTTCTGGGGAAATTTTGATTCTTTGGGAACCATTGTTCTGAACGTCTGCTAACACAGTGTCTCGTTTAAAATATCTTTTTTCCTGTCAGGACAGTTGCATAACTCTCCCATCTCTAGACACCCTCCATCACAGGTACTTCTGCAATTTCTGTCCCTTCATACATCTTGCATATCTTTCTGTATTAATATAGAAGGGCTTATATTTTGCTAAATTACACTAATAATTCCTTTGGGTGAGTCATCTCTCTGGTACACATTTAAAATGTTCACTTATGATTATGCGTGCATGCAAGTGTGCAGGATGCGTGTGAGCGTGGGTACAAGCGCCATGGTGTACATGTGCAGGTCAGAGGGCAACTTGACAGAGCTGGTTTTCTCCCTCCATCTTCATGTGAGATTCAGGGCTTGAACTCACTCAGGTTGGTGTTTATCCACTGCACCACCTCACTGGCCCCCTCATCACATCAGGTCTGATGGTACCCAGGTTGTTCACATTCTCACATGGAAGAGGTCAGCAGGGTCAGCAGCCCTCCCCGAGGTTCTGGACAGCGCTCTCTCTTGCAGAAAGTTATGACCCGGAGTGCCTGGTAACTAACGTGTTTCTTTTCATCACTCTCAGCGAAGCCGTGCAACCTCCTACAAGGGTTCTTGGAAGAGTGGGAATGAGGCAGAATCCCATGGAACTGTGTGAACATTTGTCATTCTATGTTTTGATATAATTCCAAGGTAAGTCTTTTGATTCCCTAATATTCAAGTACCAAATAAGATAAAATCAGCAAGTTAGAAAATGTCCAAATGGCCAACCAGCATCCTGTTTCCTTAAATTTCGTTTTGAAAGATGAACACACCTCGTGAGAATCCAACCCATCTTACAGACATCTACAAGAACAAGTGCATCCTTGGTGTGAAGAGAGTTCAGTACCATTTCCCCCCACCTTGTACCACTACACTTTTTGTGCAGCCCAGGCTGGCTTAGCACTCACAGTCCTACTGCCTAAGTGACAGGCCTGTGATCTACTTTCTAAAATTTAGAAATTGGGGGTGGGGTGGGGTCTTGATGTCTAGCTCAGGCCTTGAATTCTGATTCTCCTGTGTCAGTTTCCTGAATGCTATAATTACAAATTACAAAACACCACCATGTCTGGGTGTGTTTTAAAACTAAAGCATGGTGGTTTAAATCTGTGTGGTGGTGGCACACACCTTTAATCCAAGCACATGGGAGACAGAGGCAGGCAGATCCTTGAGTTCAAGGCCAGCCTGGTCTACAGAATGAGTTCCAGAACAGCCAGGGATACACAGAGAAACCCTGACTCGAAAAACCAAAAATTATAAATAGACAGATGATAGATAGACAGATAGATAATGCTTAGAAGTGTTACAGTAAAGAAGTGGAACTATTGTGGGATAAATAACAGTCCTCCAAATATGTTTGCATTCCAACCCCTTCTCTGACAAAGTAGAATAGAGATTGGAGATGAAATTAGATCACCAGTTATCTTGTTATCACATGCAGAAAGTTTGTAATCGGAGTGGAGTCTTCAGAGCAGCCCGTCTCTCTGACCCTGTTGACCCTCTCTGATCCTGCATCTTAAAGGCCATAATGGTTGCTTCTGACTTCATAGCTGGAAAAGGCCCCCACACCAAGAAACTAACACCATTGGAAGCTACTGAAGGTAGGAAAATTGTTCTCTCCCAGGGCCTCAAAATAGAAATTCAGTCTTGCCCACACTTTGAGTTTCAACCAGTGAGGCTCATTTTGGATGTTCGGAATCTGGAACTGTTGTTGTAGCCACCAAGTTAGTGGTGGTTTGTAATAACAGCAACAGAGTTGGAAAAGAATGTGATTTCCACCGTGCAAAATGACATTTAAAATTCCTAGTTGCGCTGTCACATCAATCCTTGCCAAACAGAAAGACGGACATAACACAGTTCAAATGATCTGGCAGAGCTGTTGTCAAGGTGAAATTGAAACCGAGACCATGGTTCCGAGACTGCATCTGTAATGAGAGGATTGAAGAGGAATAAAAAGTGGGGAGCTGGGATCTCCTTGCTTCAACTGTGTTGAGCTAGAACAGACCAAGGAATTCCTTCTCTTCTACCCTGTAGTGATCCTCCATTCTCTTTTCCAGCACCAGATTCCAAGGGCATCTCCATTGCTTGCTTGCAGAGCCAAAGGTGAGTTCCTTGCTGCCCACCCACTGTGGGCTGCCAATTCATGAGAACAATTCTCTCCAGCTGGAAGCTGCATCGACTGTCCATTGTGCATCTGTGGGCTCCTGTACCTCCCTCTCTGGGCTTTTACTCCCAAAGATGTCACTCTGGAGAACGTTAGCCATCTCTTCCTCCTGGGCAAAAGCCAGAGGGTGCCAAAGGTCTTAAAGATGCAGCCTCAGTGCAGCAGCCACACCTCTTCCAGAACACTTATCTCAAGAGAAGTGAGACAAAGCCCTGGACACCAGCGATGCCACCGCAGTCCCACAGAAGAGCCAGCAGGAGGTCTTCTGGTTCTTCATGGCCTGGGCGTGGCCCTCACTGACCTCCTCCATCTGTGACTTCCTGTAGCCACTACACAGGAACCGAAATTCATCAAGGAGATTCATGACCTGCTGATGAACCTCTTTGGTCTGTTGTGCCTCCAAAGAGAAAACCTATCTTCTCCAGACTCTCACGCTGGGCTTGAGGCAGAGTGGAGCACTGCCCTGCATGTGTGAGGCCCTGGGCTTGGTCAAGAGCACTACTGAAAAGGGGGAGGGAGGACTGATTAGTGGGGTGGTTTGAAGGGAAAATGTTCTCAATGGGCTCACATATCTGAACCCTTGGTCCTCAGGTGGTGGCATTGTTTGTGAAGGCTTTGAAGCTGTGTAGCCTCTCTTTCTGCTTCCTGTGTGCTCATAAAATGTGACCAGCCAAGTTCCTGTTCCTGCCACAATACCATGCTCTTCCCACCTTGAAGGGCTCTATCCCTCTGGAACAATAAGCCAAAATAAACTTTCTTTTGCTTTTGGTCATTTTTTTAAATAATTTTTTTTAATTTAAATTTATTTTATTGCTTGATTGGCTGGTTTTGCTTTTCCAAGACAAGGTTTCTCTGTATAACAATCCTGGCTGCCCTGAAAATTGCTCTGTAGACAAGGCTGGTCTTGAACTCCCAGAGATATACCTGCCTCTGCCTCCCAAGCGCTGGGATTAAAGGTGTGTGGCACCACATCCAGCTTTGATTTATTTTCATTTTATTTGTGTGGGTGTTTTGCCTACTTGTGTTTGTACCATAAGAACGCAATGCCTGTGGGTATAAGAAAAGGGCATTAGATACCATGAAACTGGAGTTACAGATGGTTGTAAGCCATCATGTGGTGCTGGGAGTTGACCCTGGGTCCTCTCTCTGCAAGAGCAGCCAGGGCCTCTAATCACTGAGCCATCTCTCCAGTCCACAGAGAGTCTTATCACAGCAACATAAAAGTAACTGGTATCATTAAAATAATGTATTTCAGATGGCAAAAAATAGGCAAAGCCATATTCATCATTTATTGTTGAATCATAAAAATAGCCCCCTGGAACAGGGGGAAACCCTCAACCATCTTCTAGTAGGGTTCACCTGTCAACACCAGTCACGATAAGCTCTTACAGGTGACTTTACAGTGTGTAAGGCAATTTCTACATGGCTTAGCTTTCCCAGAAATGTTATATGATATATGCCTTTAAGATCTTTGCTGGGACCTGGAACAATGGTTCAGTGGCTTAGGGCATTGGATGTTCTTTCAGAGGAACCAGGTCTGACTCTCAGCAGCCCGTGGCAGCTCACAGCTGTCTGTGACAACAGTTTCGGGGGATCTGATGTCCTCTTCAGGCTTCTGCTGACACTGCCTGCTTATGGTATAGAGCTATACACAGAGGCAAAACACCCATATCCATTAAAGAAAATCAGTTAAAGATAAATCTAAAACAATATTAGAAAACAGATGGTTTTTCAGGATCTGGGGAGATGGCTCTGTGAGAAAGGCACTTACCCTGCAGGTGTGAAGACTGGGGATCAGATTCCCAGACCCCCATGAAAGCCAGGTGGACGTGATCCCAGGGCTTGGGAGGTGGAGACAGAAGATGCCTAGGACAAGCTCTCTGCATAGAGTAGCTGATTCAGTGAGCCCCAGGTTCAGCGGAGGGACTTGGCCTCAGTATATACAGTAGAAATCATCAAGGAAAACACCAGTGTCAAGCTCGAGCCTTCACACGGTGCCCACACAGATGTGAACAAGTATACACGTAGGCATACAATACATACATACATGCATGCATACATGCATACATACATATGTACATTACAATTTAAAAATTAGAACAGTTTTGTGAATGAGAAAACGGAGCTTTGAAGAGGTGCGTTAAGTTATTCCAATCAGACTGTGGAGCCACGTGACTCCACGCCAGGTGACTGCAGATGCCGGCAGCGGAACTGACCCGGAGCAGCTCATGGACTCCAGCAAACTGAAATGTAGTTGATAGCCAGTCTTCCCACCACCCAGTGGCCACTGCTGCAGCCAGTTTGCACCGAAAGGGTTAGGCTAACGTTGTAACCTGTATGTCTTCTAAAGTCTATAGCTTTGAGTTTTAGGTCCAGGTTAAGCTAAAGCCTCTTAGTACCTTTCCAGAGAATAGAGGAATGTGACCCTATCTGTGAGGACAGATAGAAAAAAAAAGTGAGCAAGCAATGACCTTCACTCAGCAAAAAGAACGACCAGACCCTTGTCTTTGAGATAGCATTTCTTAGCAATGAACCTAGACTTCTTCTGAGTAGCTTTTGACCTGCAGCCAAAAGTCCGCAGCCCCTAATCTTCAAGGATGAGCTAACCACCCCCACCTTCAATTGCAGCTGCATCCACACTTGGCAGGACTGGCCAAGCTTGAGCACCTAAGACTAATCAGTTATCTTACTTTATAGCTTCCTCATCCAATCCTAAATTGCCAAGACTGCAACTTCAAATCTCCCGCAATTTTTCTTTTAAAAACCTAAAGGCCTTTGTCTCCGGGTGCCGCTCTTTGCTGACCGGCAGGGGTGACCCCATTGCGCAATGGTTAATAAACCTCTTGCTTTTGCAATGAGTCTTGGTCTGGGGGAGTTTCTGGGAAGGGTGCGATCTTGAACTCCTGAGCTGTGAGACCCCAGGTCTTACAGTACCGCATCCCTCTGGCCCCTCCCTGGTCCTCTGCACACAGCTGCCTCAGTGGACAGTGGCCACACCTCCTGCTGCCCCCTGGGGCCTGCTGACCACCGCAGAATTTGACTGTTGGCAGTTGCAGTTGCTGAGCACTGGCATGTGAAATCTCAGGCCTTGAGTTGGCGACTGAGCAAGTTTCCTCCAGCCCAGAGAATGAAATGACCTTTGGTGACAGCCCAGGTTGTATGAGAGGCAGGACTCTGGATGTGTAGGGCTGAGTAACATTGACGGGGTCCCGCCCCCAGGTCCTTCCCACCATGGGGGTGCTTACCCTGGGGGCCATGTGGCTCTCCTCCAAAGACTGTCTACATGGACCTGGCAAATGGGCAGGCATGACTTGGCAAACTGTAACTGTCTCCGTGTGTATATCTCCTGTTTGTGCCTCTTGGGGCTGGGAGGGCTTGGGTTTCGTTACAGATCTAGGAAGGAGAGGTGGTAGGGTAGGGCCTTCAGAGGATCCTTATGTGACCTGCAGTTGGGGGACTAACCAGAGATGGTGGCGGGCAGCTTCCACTGGCAGGGTGCCCCAAATTACAGCCCCCAGCTCCATGGAATCCTGCCCATCTATCTTAATCCCAGTTCTGTTGCTCGAGGCCCCACTCCAGGACCAGTCTCAGACCTGAACAAAAGAGGCACTCCGCTGTGGCTAACTGGATTTGCACTGTAGTCCAGTCCCGCCATCAGCCCTTGGATATTGTTTCCCTGTGGCTGCAGGAAACCTGGAAACTCCCGGTTCTGAATACGGACCTTGAGCTGAAAACCCCAAGATCACATTTCTTCCCCTCTGTTCTCCAGCCCAGGGAGAAGCGGGTCCTCCTTGTTTTTGTGACAATCGTATACAGCACTGAACACTCCGTCACCAATGCCGAAAGCACTTTCTTACAGACTCCTGAAGGCAGTGGTTTCCAGAACTGTCTTTCTGACAAGCCCCAGAGTGTTAGAGCTGCTTTAGTCCTGGGGTCAGATAATATGATTTAAGATTTTAATTCCTTTAGATACTGACTTAAATTCTTTTGACTTTGGGGGCTGGAGAGATGGCTCAGCAGTAAGAGCTCATATTACCTTTACAGAGGACCTGAGTTTGGTTTTCAGCATATCAGGCAGCTCACAACTTGTAACTCCAGCTCCAGGTGGGCCCAAATCCTTTGGCCTCCATGAGTACTCACTCTCATATGTGCATGTCTTTGCGCGTGCGCGCGCACACACACATACACACACAGATAATTTAAAATAATAAAATAATGTCTTAATTTTTTATTTCAAGTTTATTACAATGCATTAAATGGAGTAATTTTCAGAAGTTTACCTTAACCCTGGAATTTGATAACAGCAAGGGATATCCACGCTGACATCTGTTAGAATTTTATTGTTGGAATTTATCTTGCTGTCTAGTTGTTTGAAGAAACAAGTGGTGAGCTGTGCTCGGTAATGTACTTTTAATGTAGCTGAATGTGATTTTAGATGGGAAAAAGAATAAGCTTCGTCTGACCTTGACCTTGAATTGTGGCCAATTGTGTTTCATAAAATCAGCCCTAGAGGGAAATAAATCAGACACAAAAGGTGAACTGCTGGGTGGTTTCATTTAATGAACGACATAAAGCAGATAGACTCAGGCATAAATGGTGAGTTCCTGCTCAATGGGCACAGAGTCTGAGTGGGAAGAGAAAGTTCTGGATGCTGGTGGTGCAACACATGGGTAGTTAGTGCCATTGAAGGGCACACACAAAAATGGTTCTGATTTGTTGTACACTGTGGTGCCTACCGATAATTCCTGCCCCTTAAAGAGGCTGAAATAAGCAAGACCCTATCTCAAGAGCAAACAAAATGGTACAATGGTAATTTTTAGTTTGTGTGTGTGTAATGTTTTTGTTTGTTTTTAAAAGTGTGTGTGCATGTGTGTATGTGTATGTAATACTTTGTAAAAGTGTGTGTGTGTGTGTGTGTGTTGGGGTCAACATTTGATGCCTTTCCTCAATCACTCTACCATTTTTTAAATACTTATTTTTATTTCATGTGCATGTGTGTTTTGGCTACATAAATGTCTTTGTAATGTGTCTGTGTACCATATGTGTGCACTGCACACAGGCCAGAAGAAGGTGCCAGATCCTCTTAGAACCGGAGTTATAGACAGTTGACAGCCACCATGTAGGTGCTAGGAATTGAACTGTGATCCTTTGGAAGAGCAGTTAGTGCTCTTAACCACTGAGCAATCTCTCCTGGTCCCTGCCCCTTGTCCTTGAGTTTGTACTGCAAACACTTTACCAACTGAACCATCTCCTGATGCTGGTTTTTGCTTTTGTTTTTGAGACAAGATCTCTCTATGTATCATTGGCTAGCCTGTCACTCATTCTGCAGGGCAGGCTGAACTTCCACTCACAGCAATCTTTTGCATTTCAAGTGCAGGGATTACAGGTGTGTGCCACCATTCCTAGCTCATGTTAAAAATATTATACTACAATAAGAAAGTGGGGGGGTGGCCCCAAATCATTGCTTCCAGTGCCAGATGCCCCTCTCAGGCCTTGCTACTCTCACACTAGGAGCTGGGGTTTCTGTTGCCATAGAGGACAGCAGGAATGATGACGGGAATTCTAAGACTAAGGCAAAAGAAGATGCAGAGTGGCAGGTTCTGCCCTCCCCACCATATACACCTGGGGACCCTGAGCCCTGCCGGGCCAGACAGCAGAAGGGACAGGGAGGGAGAGCACACAGGGTGGAGGAGGCTGCCTCAGAGCCTGGCTTCAGTCCTCCTGGCTCAGATGCTGGATGTGAGTGAATCCACCTGGCCAGGGCCCAAGTCAGGGTGCAGAGATGCCAGGGGAGAGCTGCAGATGGAGCCCAGGCAACCCCAGAACTGAGAGCAAAAATAATAGTAAATTGTTATTTTCTGACACCTCTGGGTTAGATGTTGGCTGATCCAAGGTCTTGCTAGAAAAAAAAAAAAATGATTTCTTCTACTCAGTAGCAACATCACAGGCCCCAGAACACAGCAAGAGGCTGAGAAGGCTGAGGGAGGAAAGGAAGGAGGGAGGAAGTAAAGGAACAAAGTGATTTAATGTTGTCACGTGGTTTATTAATTCTTGGGATCACCTATGTCACTTCTTGGGGTAAAGTTTTTACAGGCTGGCAGTAGTTCCGGGGGAACGTTCTGTTTTCAGAAGTAGGACCCACATCCTCTAGGCTTTTGCCATCTCTCTCTTCCTGAGGGGATCACAGCATCTGTGGCTCAGGGCATCATTGGTAGAGAAATCTAATTCAATGGGAGAACAAAGAGACGGGTGATGTTACAGAGGGCAATTGTCCGTACTCCTCAGATTTCACATGAACACCTCGCCTGGACTCCCCTCCCCTCCCCCTCAGCCTTCCTCTCAGAGTGGCATCTGGTAGGCTAGTCTGAGAGACAGAGCAGGTAGTGCTGGCCTCAGCCCCAGCTGTCTTTTGTGAAGGGCCTGTGTTTTGGTTGGACCCTCTGAACCCCCTACTGTGTAGAGTTAATCATTTACCCAGTAGGGCTTGAACCAGGGAACACCCAAGTCAGAAGCTGAGCTCTAGGCCTTGGGCTTGTTGTTACAACTCTATAGATAATGGATACAATTTTGATTTCCAGCTTCTAGAGTTCTTGTCAGTCTAAACTCAGGGGAGGGAAAGAGCACGTAATGACTTTCAGAATGCTCCAGAAGTCTTGTCTATCCTTCAAATAATTTTTCTACCCTTTTAGATCCAGACCAGTTTCCTTTCTTGACACCTGTAAGCAGGCATGGCTGTCCTCGCTCCAGGCACTCAGGAACCCCCCTCTGCACTTTTTCAGACACTTGTTGAGTCTAGCTTCAAAGT